>NW_027195448.1:0-186300 GCF_038502225.1 Cherax quadricarinatus | reverse complement strand
GGTAATTGTTGTTGGCACTTAGGCGTGGGATCAGAGTTGGTCCAACGTGGAACGGGCCGGCAATTCGAAAATTGCCGCACCGTAGAGGGAGAGGCCGGAAGCATAGTCAGAGGAGAGAGAAGGCCAGATAAATCGAAGGAGTCAGTCGAGGCCTCAGTACCTGAAGCGGGTGAGGAAACAGCACCAGCAGAGGTACAGAGGCATGAGGAGTGTCCGAAGAGTGGTCCAAAGACGAGGCGGGGTCAGAATGGGATGCGGTATCAAGAAGGGGCCCGGGGGTAGCAGGTTCTTAGACTAGGGTTGCCATGGTTAGGTTACTTCTTTCTTTTTGTTTTTAAGAAAAAAAAGAAAAATAAAATAAAAATAAAAAAAGAATAAAAAAAGGGGGGACCGGGGAGGGATAGTTCCTAGGAGGAGTGAAAGGGCCAGAAATCTCCCTCTGCGCCCAAGAGGACCTCAGCACTGCAAGTAGCGCAGATGCAGCATGGAACCCGTGCCATACCCTAACCTTCATGCCAGTAAACCGGCAATCCGGGATAGCAACCTCACATCTGCCGAGCTACCTCGGTGGACAAAAGAGAGGGTGGCCGGAAATCTGCCACAAAGCATACCTCCTTTGGCCACCACCTCCGGAACCCAAAAGGTGGCTTCCAGAGATACACCCGTCGCCCGAGAGACACCCAAAGCCACCCTCCGGGATACCTTAGAGGGATCGGGACATCCCCAGGCAATCCAGATTCCACGGCAAACTACGCCACCACCAAGAACCTCAACGGAATGGGATGGACCCCGGTACCCTTTCCCCTACCTAGGAACTAGCGTGCCTGTGGGAAAAAAAAAAATCCCAAAGGCCAAAAGGGAAGGGCAAAAGGGAGGGGTGGGGAGGAGGAGGAGGAAAGGAAAAAGGGGAGGATGGGATAGGGAATGGGGGTTTGGGGGGTAATTAGGTTCGGTCTGAGGAAGGAGACCAACAGGTCTAATTCCTCAGACCAAGAGCCTCTTCACCATGCCAAGGAGCCCCCCTTGAAGAGGACTTCATGGTTTAGAATGTACTGCCACAGGGGAATCTGGGCAAGTTGGACATGCTCTGGAGCTACAGGAAGGATGTGGGCCTGGTCGTCTGTGGAGTGAGGAGGTGGAGCGAGCAGAAGCAGTGGCAGGTGCGGACCTGATGGCCCCTGTGGCTGGGGGCCCTGTGGGACCCATTTTACCTGATGGTGGGGGACAGCATGGTTAGGCGGAGGAAACCATCGATGAGGTCCTAGAGACGGTGCTCACCTCCCTGTTTCCCCAGTCCGATGGGGAGGGCGAGTCGGCGACGAGGGCTGGTGTGAGGAATGCTGCAGAGGAATAGTTTTCAGGAGGAATGAAAGAGCCGGAAATTACACTCCATGCCCAAGAGGACCTCAACACCACAAGTAGTGCAGATGCAGCATGGAACCCATGCCATACCCTACTCTTCATGCCAGTAAACCAGCAATCCAGGATAGCAATCTCACATCTGCCGAGCTACCTCTGTGGACAAAAGAGGGTGACCAGATATCCACCACAAAGCATACCTCCTTTGGCCACCCCCCTGGAATCCAAAAGGCTGCCTTCAGGGATACACCTGTCACCCCCTGGAAGTCCAGGGAGGGAACGGGATATCCCCAGGCGATCCAGATTCCACGGCAAACTACACAACTGCCAAGAACCTCAAAGGAATGGGACTGACCTCGGTACCCTTCCCCCTACCTAGGAACTAGTAGGCCTGTGGGAAGAATCCCAAAGCCCAAAAAGAGGAAGGGAATAAGGGAGAGATGGGGGGAAGGAAGAGGAAAGGAAAAAGGGAGGATGGGATAGAGAAGGGGGATTGGGGGTAATTAGGTTTGGTCTGAGGAAGGAGACAAATAGGTCTAATTCCTCAGACCAAGAGCCTCTTCACCACGCCAAGGAGCCCCCCTTGAAGAGGTCGGTTTAATAGAATAAAGTTCGTTATTGAGTAGATCAGAACGTTGTTTCCAATGGGTGTGAAGGTGGGTGGCAAGTACAGCAAAATAGTCCATGAATGGAACACCTCTAGTATATGAAACTGAAAGGTCATGTACTGCTTACTGTGCAGCAGTGTCTGCCTGTTCATTGTCCTGTACGTCAACATGACCAGGGACCCAATAGAAAACAATATATTTATGCTTGGTAGAGATACAGTGTACCCAAAGTTGGATACAGAGAACTAGGGTGTGAGGAGTATCAAATTTTCATATAGCCTGTAAAGCACTAAGGGAGTCTGAACCACAAATGGTGACATAGGCATAGATGCAATACGGATAAGTGGTGCAAGAATGAAATACAATTCAGCAGTAAAAATGCTAGCTGAGGATAGTAAATGCCCTAGCATGACACTGTCCGGAAACACTGCTGCAAATCCGACGACGTCAGAAGACTTAGAGCCATTGGTGTACACTGTGATGGCATGAGAATGAGAGTGGAAGTGGTTAAGAAAAAGAGAGCGGGAAGCTACCATAGGCAGTTGGGCTTTCACACAAGGGAGTGAGAAAGAACAGACACAGACAGCTGGAACTTCCCAGGGGGGTAGGGAAAAGTGAGATGCTATGTGAACACAGAAAGGTGGGAACTGAAGGAAACACAAGAGCAAATGTAGGCAAAGAGAAAAGGGACAGAGCAAACAGGGGTGACGAACAAACAAAGAATGTCTATTAACAACAGTGACTATTCTGTATATGGAAGGATTGCAGAGATAATGAGAGCGAACATAGTAGCAAAGGCAATGGGTATCATGACAATGGGACAAGGATGGAATATTCGTTTCTGCAACAGGTGAAGAGCGAAAAATACCAAGGCATAAACGTAATCCCTGGTGATGAATGGGATTAAGGCTAGAGAGAGTAGCAGGAGAGACCGTCGAATAGATCTGGTCACCACAATCAAGTTTCAATAAAATGAGGGATTAATGTAGACAAAGGAGAGTTCTACGATCAGCTCCCCATGAAAGATGAGCAAGGATTTTAACTCGTAAACGGTCCAAGCAGATCTACATTCACATGTGTAGTACTATAAAAGTAGATCTACATTTTTTACATATTTTCAAATATAACAAAAAAAAAAGTAGATCAAAGTTTTTTTACACATTTTCAAATGTAAAAAAACAAAAAGATCTACTTTTTTACATACTTTCAAATGATGAAAAAACGTACATATACGTTTGGACTGTTTATGGGTTAAGAAGGTTCAGCCAGCTGTGACAAGCTACTTTCAGAGAGCTAATGTGAGGTTTCCAGGATAACAGTCAAACAGAAGGCCTAGAAACCTGACCGTATCACATTGAGGGATATGTGAGCCATTGAGGCACAATGGATGATCAGAGATGACAGAACGTCTAGTGAAAGTAATTTGGTGAGTTTTAGTTCTGGAAAATTTAAACCCATGCGTGGTGGCCCAATTGGAGACACGATTGACTGCATGCTGGAGAGAAACTGCAATGAGGTGACAGTACCTGCACAGCTATAGTGAAGTCATCAGCATAGAGTGATGACCAAATATTGGATGGAAGAAGAGAGGCCAAATCATTTATAGCAATGAGTAAAAGTGTTGTGCTCAGAACACATCCCTGGGAGACACCTTCAGCTTGGACAAAGTCTGGGGAGAGCAAATTATTAACCCGAAGACAGAAATCTGTCAGTTAAGAAGTTCTTAAGAAAGGATGATAAATTGCCTCGGATGCCCAAGGAGTGGGCTTGCACCAAGTTGTGTCATATGCCTTCTCAAGGTCAAAAAAAAACATGGTAATAACCGAGAGGTTATTTGCAAAGGCATTACGAACATACGTATCTAAGCGTAGTAAGGGGTCAATGGTAGAATGGCCCTTACGAAAGCCATATTGCGACTATTGTATGTCTCTAAATACCACATTAAATGTCGATTTACAAGACATTCCATCACTTTGCAAACTGGGACGATAGTGGGAGGTACCATGTCCCGTAGTACCCTGTTTGCAGAAAGGGAGAACAATGGCAGATTTCCACAGCTGGGGAAGAACTCCTTGTGACCAAATAAGATTGAAGAGTTGTAAGAGGGCTGCAAGGGCTGACTGATGTAAATGTCGTACATCCGAATATGAATGTCATCAGGCCCAGTTGTTGATGATCGGAAAGCTGAGAGCATCGCCTCCAGTTCCAGAAGTGTAAAAGGCACATTATAAGATTCTTCTTTGAGAGAAGAAAAGTCTAAGGGTGCTAACTCTCTAGCAGACTTAAGGAAATAAATGAGAGGCATAGATTGAGCCCCTGAGAAATACGGAAAAGATGATTACCAATTTCAATGGTAACGTCAAGAGGGTTTGCTACATCAAAACCTGCAACCCACGGAACAGTAGCCGGGTCAGGAGAGTATTTACCACTCAGTTTCTCTACTTTTTTCCAGACTGCACTCATAGAGGAAGCAGAGGTGATGGTGGAAGCATAATCTTTCCAGAAAGTGCGTTTAGTGTCATGGATGACATGACGAGCGACTGCTCACTTCTGCTTAAAATCAACAAGTCTCTCTGTGCTTCTACTGTACCAGTACCTGCCCCACACAGCGTGTTTCGAACATACTACCCATGCACAAGCAGGACACCACCAAGGAATGCACTATTGAGAATGCCTGCCCAAAGTTTGGGGTACAGAGCGAGAAGCTGCGGTTAAAACTGACATAGAGAAGAGGCAAAAGCTCATCAATGAAGGACGAAGAAGGAACCTCACTAAAAGCAGTTAGTTTTGAGTAAAGGTCCCAATTTGCTTGATCAAATTGCCAGCATGGGCTATGAAGAGGCGAATATGAAGGAGAAGTAACAATGATTGGAAAATAATCCCTGTCATGTAAGTCCGGGAAAACAGACCAGGTGAAGTCTAGTGCAGTGGAGGAAGAGCAGACCGAGAGATCGATGCAAGAGAGAGTATGAGTACAAGGATCAAAATGGGTGGGAGTACCCATATTTGAAACATGGAGGGGATGAGAAGCAAGAAAAGTCTCAAACTGAATGACAAGGGAGTCACATTGAGGCCCCCCAGAGGAAATGATGGGCATTAAAAATGCCAAGTAACAGAAGTGGTGGCCGTAAGGACGAAACAAGAAAGGCAACATCTAGGATAGACAATGCCCGAGGAGAGAGATACAAAGAACAGATTGTATACCACTTATGCAAGTGGATACGGGCTGCAGTGTAATGCAGTGAAGTATGAACAAATAGCTGATGGTACAGAATATCAGTGTGTAGAAGAAGGGCACTTTCATTAAAGGTCCTATCAAAGAAAGGGTCCAAATAACACAATAAATTATAGCCTGAGATAGGAGAGAAAACAGCAGAATCCAATTTTCGTTCTTGAAGGCAAACACCAACAGGGGAAAACCGGGAGAGCAACGTCTGAAGCTTACCCCAATTACCCCTGAGGATGCGGATATTCCACTGTAAATAGGCTATGACTGGCAACGATAAAGATACCAGAAATCCACATTATTATTATTATAATAAAAAAGAAGCGTTAAGCCACAAGGGCTATACAGTGCTGCAGGGTAGGGAAGGAAGCGAGGGTGCTGGGTGGCAGAAGGGGGGAGAGATGATCAGTAGGTTACAGAAAACAGCGGGGCAGGGGATAGTACGGGGGTAGAGGGTAGCAAGAGATTGAGGTAGAAAGGGTTGAAGGTATCAGAATTTGTGAAGTCAGTCAGTTGTTGTCAAAAAGTCAATGAGAGAGTCTGGACGAAACATGGGTCCATCAGCGAGAAGGGAAGGTAAAGAGAGAGCAGCGGAGCGAAGACGACGACGGAGGTAAATTCTACGTGCTGTTCGATAAAGTGGGCAGTCCAACAGAATGTGGCTGATTGATAATGGAGCCTGACAATTCTCAGAGAGAGGAGCAGGGCACCTCTCCATGAGATATCCATGTGTAAGACGAGTATGGCCAATGCGAAGACGGGAGAGAGTAGTCTCCCAACCTCGACACTGGTGATAAGAAGACGGCCAGTAACATATACTCGGTTTAATAGATTGAAGTTTGTTACTGAGCATACTAGACCAACATTGTTGCCAACGGGTGTGAAGGTGGGAAGATATTGCAGCAAAATAGTCCGTAAATGGAATACGTCTATATGAAACCGGTAGGTCATGTACTGCTGACCGCACAGCAGTGTCTGCCTGTTCATTGCCCTGTACGTCAACATGACCAGGGACCCAACAAAAAGCAATATCTTTATGCTTAGTAAAGATGAGGCGTAGCCAAAGTTGGATACAGAGGACTAAGGGGTGAGGTGTATCAAATTTCTGTATAGCCTGTAAAGCACTAAGGGAGTCTGAGACAACCACAAATAATGACACAGGCATAGATGCAATACGGTTAAGTGCTGCAAGGATGGCATATAATTCAGCAGTAAAAATACTAGCCGAAGATTGTAAATGCCCTCGTATGACACTGTCCGGAAACACTGCTGCGAATCCTACGCCGTCAGAAGACTTAGAACCATCTGTGTACACAGCAATGGCATGAGGATGAGAGTGGAAGTGGTCAAGAAAAAGAGAGCGGCAAGCGACCGTAGACATTTGGGCTTTCGAGCAAGGGAGAGAGAAAGAACAGACTCGAACAGCTGGAACTTCCCAGGGGGGTAGGGAAAAGTGAGATGCTACATGAACATAGAAAGGTGGTAATTGAAGAGAAGACAAGAGCGAATGAAGGCAAAGAGAGAAGGGACGGAGTAAACAGGGGCGGCGAACAAATAAAGAATGTCTACTAATATCAGTGACCATCCTATAAATGGAAGGATTGCAGAGATCATGAGAGCATACATAGTAGCAAAGGTAATGGGCATCACGGCAATCGGATAAGGATGGAATGTTCACTTCTGCATAGAGGCTCTCAACAGGGGAAGAGCGAAAAGCACCAAGGCATAAACGTAATCCTTGGTGATGAATGGGGTTAAGGCTAGAGAGAGTAGCAGGAGAGGCCGCTGAATAGATCTGGTCACCATAATCAAGTTTCGATAAAATGAGGGTGGAATGTAGGAGGAGGGTTCGATGATCAGCTCCCCATGAAAGATGAGCAAGGGTTTTGAGACGGTTCAGCTGGCTGTGGCAAGTTGCCTTCAGAGAGGTAATGTGAGGTTTCCAGGATAACCTACGGTCAAAGAAGAGGCCCAGAAACTTGACTGTATCACGTTCAGGGATACAGGAGCCATAAAGGTACAAAGAAGGATGATCGGAGATGACAGAGCGTCTGTGAAAGTAATTTGGTGGGTTTTAGTGCTGGAAAATTTAAACCCATGTGTGGTGGCCCAATTGGAAACATGCGACCGCATGCTGGAGAGAAACTGTAATGAGGCGACAGTCAGCGCCTGCACAGGCAATAGCGAAGTCATCAACATAGAGTGATGACCAAATATTTGACGGAAGACTAGAGGCCAAATCATTAATAGCAAGGAGAAAAAGTGTTGTGCTCAGAACACATCCCTGGGGGACACCTTCAGCTTGGATAAAGTCCGGGAAGAGCACATTATTAACCCAAACACAGAAATGCCTGTCAGTTAAAAAGTTCTTAAGGAAGGATGGTAGATTGCCTCGAAGGCCTAAGGAGTGAGTTTGTGTCATATGCCTTCTCAAGGTCAAAAAATATGGCAATAACTGAGTGGTTATTCGCAAAGGCATTACGAACATACGTATCCAAGCGTAGTAAGGGGTCTATGGTAGAACGTCCCTTACAAAAGCCACATTGACGAGTGGAGACTGCTGTGTGTCTCTAAATACCACACTAAACGTCTATTTACCAGGCGTTCCATCACTTTGCAAACTGCACCGATAAGAGCAATGGGACGATAGTGGGAGGTAGTGCCTGGTTTGCAGAAAGGGAGAACAATGGCAGATTTGCACAGCTGTGGAAGAACTCGTTGTGACCAAATAAGATTGTAAAGGCATAATAGGACTGCAAGGGCTGACTGATATAAATGTTGTAGCATACGAATATGAATGTCGTCGGGCCCAGCTGCCGATGATCGGAAAGCTGAGAGTGTTGCCTCCAGTTCTTGAAGTGTAAAAGGCACATTATACTGTTCTTCTCTGAGAGAAGAAAAGTCCAAGGGTGCTAACTCTCTGGCAGACTTTGAGGAAAGAAATGAGGGACATAGATGGAGTCCCTGAGAAATACGGACCAGATGATTGCAAATTTCATTGGCAACATCTAGTGGGTTTGCTATAGCAACACCGGCAACCCACAGAACAGGAGCCGGGTCAGGAGAATATTTACCACTCAGTTTTCGTACTTTTTTCCAGACTGCACTCATAGAGGAAGCAGAGGTGATGGTGGAGACATAATCTCACCAGCAAGTGCGTTTAGTGTCACAGATGACACGGCGAGTGATCGCACGCTTCTGCTTAAAATCAAGAAGTCTCTCCATGGTTCTATTGTACCGGTACCTGCCCCATGCAGCACGTTTCAAACGTACTGCACGAGCACAAGCAGGAGACCACCAAGGCACGCATTTCTGAGAATGCCTGCCCAAAGTTTGGGGTATACAATTAGAAGCTGCAGTTAAAACGGAGGATGAGAAGAGGTGTAAAAGCTCATCAATGGAGGATGAAGAAGGAACCTCTCTAAAAACAGTTAGGTGTGAGTAAAGGTTCCAATTTGCCTGATCAAATTGCCAGCGTGGAATGCGAAGAGGTGGTGAATATGAAGGGGAAGTAAGAATGATTGGGAAATGATCGCTGTCATGTAAGTCCGGGAGAACAGACCAAGTGAAGTCTAATGCGGCAGAGGAAGAGCAGACTGAGAGATCGATGCAAGAGAGAGTGTGAGTCCGAGGATCAAAATGGGTGTGAGTACCTGTATTTAAAACATGGTGGGGGTGGGTGGCAAGAAAAGCCTCTAACTGAATGCCATGGGAATCACAGTGAGACCCCCCCCAGAGGAAATGATGGGCATTAAAATCGCCAAGAAACAGAATCGGTGGTGGTAATGACGAAACAAGAAAGGCAATATCCAGAATAGATAATGCCCGACAAGGAGAGAGATATAAAGAACAGAGCACATACCACCTATGCAAGTGGATACGGGCTGCTGTGTAATGCAGCGAAGTACAAACAAACAGCTGATGGTACGGAATATCAGCGCGTAGAAGGGCACTTTCATTAAAGGTCCCATGAGGAAAAGGATCTGAAGAATACAATAAATTATAGCCTGAGATGGGAGAGATAACAGCAGTGTAATTTTGGTTCCTGTAAGCAAACACCAACAGGGGAAAACTGGGAGAGTAACATCTGAAGCTCAACCCGATTACCCCTGAGGCCACGTATATTCCACTGTAAATAGGCCATGACTGGCAATGATAAAGATACTTGAAATCTGCAGGTAAGTGTTCCTATGGACTAGAGGGGTTAGAAAAGTCCTCATGCAGAGGCAGCGGAAAACGTTCAAGCAGCGACGGAACAGTGCGCTGTGAAGAAAGGAGTTGCGCAGATGGAGGAGAGGAGAGAGAAGGAACAGAGGGTGGATCAGTGTCCATTGATGGTTTGGTCTCTGCAATATATTCAGAGATTGATTCAAGTGTTGCGGAATTCAGAGACGTCTTATAGGAGACAATATCGGAGATGGAAGGGGGAGGATGAGTAAAGATTGGAACGGTAATGGACTGTACCAAGGTAGGGGGGGTGGCGAAAGGGTGGAGAGAACTGGAGAAGAAGCATGGAAGGGGGCAGAAGAGGCAGAAACCTGGGAGGTGGAAGAAGAGGAAGAAACCTGGGAGGGAACAGGGGAGGTAGGTATAGTATGAGGAGGGTGAACCTCTACACTTGTAACAGAGCCAGCGAGAGGGGAAGAACCCTGTACAGAGACAGGGAAGGTAAAATGAGAAGGTGGAAGTAGGGAAGGAGGGTTTAAAGGACCTTTTTTTGACTTCTGAGAAGTAGAGGGACGATTGGGAGGAGGTGTCGTACGAGGTCTCATCGATACTGAGGCTTGTGAGGGAGAACACGAAGAAGCGTGAACAGACTGAGGTGATGAAGTAGGGACGTCTGAGCCTAGGACAGCAAAAGAATTAGATACAGGAGTGACTATGGGAGAGGTAACCACAGAGGAGGCTGCAGAAGATGGGACCCCAGAAGTGGGGGGACGTTTCGAAACACGGGAATAAGAAACACGAGGTAGTCTCCCTTGGAGGCAGAGATGAGAAACTGCCATGGCATAAGGGAGACCTTCTGCCTCTTTGAGGTAACGGATTTCCTGCTCATTTAAGTAGACTTGGCAACAGCGAGAGTATGAAGGGTGAGCCTCATGACAACTAAGGCAAGAGGGAGGTAGATTGCAAGACTTATTAGAATGGTCATCAGCACAACAGACTGCATTCGGCTATGGATCTGCAATATTTCGCTGGATGGCCAAATCGCCAGCAATTTCTACACTGTTGTGGTGTAGGGATCACCTTTCCAACTTGTAACCGATATCCTGCTACATAAACTGAGGATATGAGTTCACGGCTGTCAAAAGTTAAACGAGCCACATTGCTAGGGTATCGTCTCCGCCCGCGGGCAGGAAGAACATAAGTGTCTACCTTGAGGATTGGGAGATCTTGGAGTTCCAGCTGTTCAAGAATGTCATTGCCACATGTCTGGAAATTTTGTTGAACTATGGTATGGGGCAGAATGACGGTACCATTACAAGAATTGAGGGAATGATGTTTTTCAATAGTGACAGGAACAGTATCTATACGGGAAAGAAGAGAAAGATCATGAGCTTGGGTAGCATTCTGTACAGTGATGATGTGCGTACCACTCTTAAGAGCATGAAAAGAAATATCTTTACCAACATGGCGCAGGAGTGCCTTGCCAATACTGTGGTTGGAAAGATAGGCGGTAGAGGAAGTCGGTCGTAAAGTGAAGTATTTAGTCCAATGTGCAGTCTGAAACTGAGTGTGGAAAGGGAGTGCAGGACGTGTTGATCTTTTCTGAGAAGAACGAGAAGGTGGAGAAGTATCATCAGCAGGTAACTGTCGTTGGCGTTTAGGCATGGGACCAGAATTGGTCAGACATGGAACGGGCCGGCGATTCGAAAATTGCCGCACCGTAGACGGAGAGGCCAGAAGCATAGTCAAAGGAGAGCGGAGGTCAGATAAATCAAAGGAGTCAGTCGAGACCTCAGCACCTGAAGCGGGTGAGGAAACAGCACCGGGAAGAGGTACAGTGGCATGAGGAGTGTCCGAAGGGTGGTCCAAAGACGAGGCGGGGTCAGAACGGGGTGCGGTATCAAGAAGGGGCCCGGGGGAATCAGGTTCATGGACTAGGGTTGCCATGGTTAGGTTACTTCTTTCTTTTTGTTTTTAAGAAAAAAAAAGAAAAATAAAAATAAAAAAAAAAGAATAAAAAAAGGGGGGACCGGGGAGGGATAGTTCCTAGGAGGAATGAAAGGGCCAGAAATCTCCCTCCGTGTCCAAGAGGACCTCAGCACCGCAAGTAGCATAGATGCAGCATGGAACCCGTGCCATACCCTAACCTTCATGCCAGTAAACCAGCAATCCGGGATAGCAACCTCACATCTGCCGAGCTACCTCGGTGGACAAAAGAGAGGGCGGCCGGATATCCACCACAAAGCATACCTCCTTCGGCCACCACCTTCAGAATCCGAAAGGTGGCTTCCAGAGATACACCCATCACCCGAAAGACACCCAAAGCCACTCTCCAGGATACCGGAGAGGGATCGGGACATCCCCAGGCGATCCAGATTCCACAGCAAACTACGCCACTGCCAAGAACCTCAACGGAATGGGATGGACCCTGGTACCCTTTCCCCTACCTAGGAACTAGTGCGCCTGTGGGAAAAATCCCAAAGGCCAAAAAGAGGAAGGGCAAAAGGGAGGGGTGGGGAGGGGGAGGAGGAAAGGGAAAAGGGGAGGATGGGATAGGGAACGGGGGATTGGGGGGTAATTAGGTTCGGTCTGAGGAAGGAGATCGACAGGTCTAATTCTTCAGACCAAGAGCCTCTTCACCACGCCAAGGAGCCCCCCTTGAAGAGGCCAGAAATCCACAGGTAAGGGTACCTAAGGACTAGAGGGGTTAGAAAAGTCCACAGGGGCGGCAGAGGAAAACGTTTAAGTAGCAAAGGAATGGAGTGCTGCGAAAAAGTTGTGCAGATGGAAGAGAGGGAAGAGAAGGAACTGGAGGTGGAGTGTCTATTGATGGTGTAGTCTCTTCAATATTCATATTCATTCACATATTTTATTTGGACATGGTACATAGTTGCACAAAGAATTATAGTAGTTGGGTGAACATGCCAGAAGTCCCTTGTATGCAGAACATTATGGACAAGCTTAAAATTAACTTAAAATTATCAAGCAATGAAAGGTTCAGTGTTAAAAATTACAGTAAACAATTTACAATATGAAGTACAATTGAGTATTTGAAATAATGAAATTTGAACATATTGATACTGAAGCATTATAGCTGTACAAATTTGCCACATTACAATGTATAACACAGGATGATCAATTTGCTATATGTTGTCTTGAATTTTTAAGATTTAAGTAATTGGGAGAATTATTAGTAATGTTAAATATTGAGTGTTGATTATTTAGTCCTGGATGAGTAAGTGGTTTTTTAGAAGAGTCTTAAATTGATTTTCAGGCCTGGTTACATTAGTGTGTTCTGGTAATGAATTCCAGATTTTGGGGCCCTTTATGTGCATAGAGTTTTTACAGTGTGATATGGACATGAGAAACATGAAAAAGAGATCTGTATCTTGTGTTCTGGTCATGTGTCCTGTTAAGGTTGGTGAGAGGGTTGGAGGGAGGGGTTTATGTTTGCGTGTATTGTTTTATGTATGTAGTAGGCACATGAATAAGTGTGGATGTTCTTTATGGTGAGCAAGTTTAGACTTTTGAATAGAGGTGGAGTATGGAGAATTTATCGTCATTCTGATTACAGCCTTTTGCTGGGTTATTAGTGGCCTTAGATGATTTGATGTTGTTGATGCCCATGCACAAATTCCATATGTGAGATAAGGGTAGATGAGCAAGTGATACAGTGCAAGGAGAGCTGATCGTGGAGCATAGTACCGTATCTTTGATAGCATGCCTACTGTCTTAGAGATTTTCTTGGAAATTTGTTGTATATGTCTGGAATTTGAGGTTACTGTATAGGAAGATTCCTAGGAATTTTCCCTCTGTGAGTCTTGTGATGGGTGAGCCATTTAGTGTTATGTTGAGTGGAATATTTGCAGCTCTGGTTCCAAACTGAATGAAATAGGTTTTGTCAGTATTTAAGGTAAGTTTATTCGTCATCATCCAGGTAGATATTTTCTGCAATTCAGCACTGACAGTGTTGGTGAGTATTGCTGGGTTTGGGTGTGAGATGTATGTAGTGTTATCTGCAAATAATATGGGTTTCAGTAGTTGTGGTGAATACGGCAGGTTATTGATGTAGATGAGAAATAGGAGCGGTCCTAGGACACTTCCCAGTGGGACTCCTACTGTGATTGGTTGTGTGGAAGAATTTGCACCATTTCCTTACACGTATTGGCTTCTGTTACTAAGTTATGACTTTAGGTAGTTAAAGGAATGGCCTCTTATACCATAGTGTGTTAATTTAGTGTACAGCAATTCATGGTCGACTGTATCAAAAGCTTTACATAAGTCAATGAAAATTATCAGTGGGACTTCTTTATTCTTGAAAGTGGTATATATTAGCTCCAGCAAATGTATAATAGCATTGTTTGTGCTTTTAGTATTCCTGAATCCAAACTAACAGGGATTTAATATGTTGTATGAGATGAGGTAGGAATAGATCCATCTATGAATTCATTTTTCAAAGATTTTAGAGAGTAGTGGTAAGTTAGAAAATGGTCTACAGATATTCAAGTCGGCTTGATCACCTCCTTTGTGGATCGGGATAACCCTCACTGTTTTGAGAACTGCTGGGAAGATGGAGGATTCAATGGATTTGTTAAAGAGTGTTGCAATAATTGGTGACAGTACTTTCAAAGCTTTTTTGTACATAAAAGCAGACAAGTTGTTTATGTCTCCTGCCTTGTTCTTAACCCTTTCAGGGTCCAAGGCCAAAATCTGAAGGGGTGCCCTAGTGTCAAAGAAATTTTGAAAAAAAAAAAAAATTGTTTTTTTCTTACAGAATTAAAGATAATATTTTTGTGAAGGTAATAAAACACAAAAAAATTCTGATCAGTACTTACTGAGATACAGTGGCAGGAAGTTGACCCAAAATGACCAGGTGGCGGCAACATCAGTGACTTCCGCAAAATCGCATTTTTTTATTTTACGTTTTCCATACTTTTTTCTTTTCTAATTTTTTCTTTTTCTAGTAACATTTGTGGCCTGTGAGCCTAATATAATGTATATTGTATAAGTGTACACTCATTATATTAAACATAATAACTGCACTAATTTATCATTATACTGCTTACAAAACTTGTTTACAAGTTTATTGTAAACAAAATGATGAAAATATTAGTGCGGTAATTGTGTTGAATACAACGGTACCATATAGTACCATATCATATAATGGTACCATAGGGAGCAATGGTACCATATGGTACAATGGTACCATATGGCACAATGGTACCATATGGTACAATGGCACATGATACAATGGTACTATATGATACAATGGTACCATATGGTAGAATATGGTACAATGGCACCATTTGGTACAATGGTACCATATGATACAATGGTACCATATGGTGGAATGGTACCTTATGGTACCATATGGTGCAATGGTACCATATGGTACATTGTACCATATAGTACAATGATACCATATGATACCAATGATACCATAATGTACTATATGGTACTGTTGTATTCGACACAATAAGCACACTTATATTTTCATCATTATGTTTACAATAATTGTTTACAACAAAAATATGGAAGAGGGTAAGGTACCTAGGGATTGGCAGAGAGCATGCATAGTTCCTTTGTATAAAGGCAAAGGGGATAAAAGAGAGTGCAAAAATTATAGGGGGATAAGTCTGTTGAGTGTACCTGGTAAAGTGTATGGTAGAGTTATAATTGAAAGAATTAAGAGTAAGACGGAGAATAGGATAGCAGATGAACAAGGAGGCTTTAGGAAAGGTAGGGGGTGTGTGGACCAGGTGTTTACAGTGAAACATATAAGTGAACAGTATTTAGATAAGGCTAAAGAGGTCTTTGTGGCATTTATGGATTTGGAAAAGGCGTATGACAGGGTGGATAGGGGGGCAATGTGGCAGATGTTGCAAGTGTATGGTGTAGGAGGTAGGTTACTGAAAGCAGTGAAGAGTTTTTACGAGGATAGTGAGGCTCAAGTTAGAGTATGTAGGAAAGAGGGAAATTTTTTCCCAGTAAAAGTAGGCCTTAGACAAGGATGTGTGATGTCACCGTGGTTGTTTAATATATTTATAGATGGGGTTGTAAGAGAAGTAAATGCGAGGGTCCTGGCAAGAGGCGTGGAGTTAAAAGATAAAGAATCACACACAAAGTGGGAGTTGTCACAGCTGCTCTTTGCTGATGACACTGTGCTCTTGGGAGATTCTGAAGACAAGTTGCAGAGATTGGTGGATGAATTTGGTAGGGTGTGCAAAAGAAGAAAATTAAAGGTGAATACAGGAAAGAGTAAGGTTATGAGGATAACAAAAAGATTAGGTGATGAAAGATTGAATATCAGATTGGAGGGAGAGAGTATGGAGGAGGTGAACGTATTCAGATATTTTGGGAGTGGACGTGTCAGCGGATGGGTCTATGAAAGATGAGGTGAATCATAGAATTGATGAGGGAAAAAGAGTGAGTGGTGCACTTAGGAGTCTGTGGAGACAAAGAACTTTGTCCTTGGAGGCAAAGAGGGGAATGTATGAGAGTATAGTTTTACCAACGCTCTTATATGGGTGTGAAGCGTGGGTGATGAATGTTGCAGCGAGGAGAAGGCTGGAGGCAGTGGAGATGTCATGTCTGAGGGCAATGTGTGGTGTGAATATAATGCAGAGAATTCGTAGTTTGGAAGTTAGGAGGAGGTGCGGGATTACCAAAACTGTTGTCCAGAGGGCTGAGGAAGGGTTGTTGAGGTGGTTCGGACATGTAGAGAGAATGGAGCGAAACAGAATGACTTCAAGAGTGTATCAGTCTGTAGTGGAAGGAAGGCGGGGTAGGGGTCGGCCTAGGAAGGGTTGGAGGGAGGGGGTAAAGGAGGTTTTGTGTGCGAGGGGCTTGGACTTCCAGCAGGCATGCGTGAGCGTGTTTGATAGGAGTGAATGGAGACAAATGGTTTTTAATACTTGACGTGCTGTTGGAGTGTGAGCAAAGTAACATTTATGAAGGGATTCAGGGAAACCGGCAGGCCGGACTTGAGTCCTGGAGATGGGAAGTACAGTGCCTGCACTCTGAAGGAGGGGTGTTAATGTTGCAGTTTAAAAACTGTAGTGTAAAGCACCCTTCTGGCAAGACAGTGATGGAGTGAATGATGGTGAAAGTTTTTCTTTTTCGGGCCACCCTGCCTTGGTGGGAATCGGCCGGTGTGATAATAAAAAAAAAAAAAAATAACAAAAATATGCAAAAATGTTGTATATTAGTAATGTTCCATTACATATTTACAAATGTACAGGAACTCGACACATTACTTGAGGTGGATGACAAAGTGCTTTATCTTGGAAACTGTGGAGTCAGTAGCTAGCTTGCGTCGCCACTCACTCAGTCTTGGCTGGTGTCTCCTGCCACCAACACCTATTGACCATATGGTACATGGTATCATATGTTACAGGGTACCATATGGTACATTGTACTATATGGTATAAGGTACCATGCACTACAGGAAAACATATGGTGCAAGGTACCATATTGTGCAGGGTACCATATGGTACAGGTTACCATATGGTACAGGGTACCATATAGTACAGGGTACCATATGGTACAGGGTACCATATGGTACAGGGTACCATACAGTACAGGGTACCATACAGTACAGGACAACATATGGTACGGATACAAGGATCCCTATGGAAATAAGTCACCCTGACTTTTTTGGGTTATCCTAGGATTTTATACATATGCTGCTATGTATAATAATCCATGTAACTGTATTTCTGTACACCTGAATAAACTTACTCAAGCGCATGTGGCACCATTAGTAAGTTTATTTAGGTATACACAAATAAAGTTACATAGAATATCTTACTTAGCAGCATATGTTTGGAGAACCTAGGATAACCCAAAAAAGTCAGACAGACTTATTTGCATTAGGGTCCTTGTACCCTGTAATATAGGGTACAATGTACCATATGGTACAATGTACCATATGGTATAATGTACCATATGATATAATGTACCATATGGCACTTTGTACCATATGATACCATTGTATGACATGGCACCAATGTACCATATAGTACCATTGCACCATATGGTACAATGGTACCATATGGCACAATGGTACCATATGGTTCAAAACCATAGAATTCCTCTTCAGCTCCACTTTCATTAGTCTTAGAACTGTAAGCTGTGAAGAGGAGAGTCAGAATTTGCCGGGAGAGTGAGTGGGGAGCGAGAGCTTCCTTGCCGCCAGGCATGATGACCAAAGCTACTTTGGCGGTGTTCCCACAATGCCATGCAGGCATCCAGATTTTTTCTATAGAGTGCACAATGACCACCCAGACCCATTCTCTCAGATGTAGGCCTACCAGCCTTCTCGCACTAAATTTGATGCCACTAGAATTTTTGGCATAGATCTACGGTTTGGACCCTCAACGTATAGCCGTAGATCTATGGCACGGACCCTGAAAGGGTTAAGGGTGTTGATGATGAGCGAGACCTCTGTTGGGCTGGTTGGAGTTGAGATAGCTTCAAGTGTTTCATATTTCAAAGACGGTGTATAGGATACAATATTGGAGATGGAAGGAGGAGGGCGAGTAAAGATTGGGACAGCAATGGACTGTACCAAAGTAGAGGGGGATGAAAAGGTGGAGGGAACTGGATAAGAAGTGTGGGAGGGAACAGAAGAGGCAGAAACCTAGGAGGGGGCAGAAGAGGAAGAAACTTGGGAGGAGACAGGGGAAGAAAGCACAGTTCCTTTCATATGCATTCACTCAGTGTCATTTCTTCTAAAACTGGTGTTACGTGAGAATGGGAGTGTTCTTTATTTATTCTACCATATTAACATAGAGACGATGCATACACAATGTAACTTGTACACAAACCAGATGTGCTCACCTGGTTTATTAAACTCGTGTATACCTGGATTGTTTACTAAACTTGCGTATGCCTGGATTGCTTACATAACTCCATGCCTGTCCTCTCTCATGTACTTATTCTCTCTCTCTCTCATTTATTCATCATATCTTGTTTACTCACCTCTGATTCTACATTAAGACAACAAATATTTTAAGGTAAGTAATGAGTGAACTGTATATGCATTTTATTGCTCAGGAACGCTTAAATGTTAAAGAATATTGGTTGTGGGCAAGGCCTGGTATGGTAGCCTGACTGGCTACTATACATACCACACTTCATTTCTTTCAATAAATACTACTCATCTCACCCTAGATTAAGACTACAGACTACAAATATTTCAAGGTAAGTAATGAGTGCACTATATGTGTATTTTAAGTTTTCATTGTTTTTTAATGCCTAGTTCTATTGCTAACTTTATATATGTTAGTGTATACTTGTTATCTAGTATTTACATGCATTTGTAAGCGGCAAAAAAAAAGGGTGTTCCACTTTGCGGTGATTTCCACTTTAACCTTTCCAGGGTCGCCAGGCCCTCTCCGAGACTTGTTCTAAGAGTCGCCAAATTTAAAAAATAAAAAAATTCTTATGAAAAGATAGAGAATCTTTTCCTGATCATAATGACACCAAAAGTATGATGGAAAACTTACAGAATTATGCTCTCGCGAAGTTAGCGGTCTCGACAATGTTTACTCATCAGCGATTTTGCCCACTTTGAGCCATATTTTCGGCCAATTCCAGTGTACTAGTCGACAAAAATCATACCTATTTCACTAGAACTCCATTTTTTCTATCAAATGAGTACAAGAAACCACCCATTTACCGATTTCAACTATCCAATACAGTGGTCAGAATTTAGCAATTTTGCCAATTTCACACAAATTTCAAAAGATCCCAATTTCCGAATAGGGTCCAGAATAAACAAGACATTCCTGGCACTAAAATAACATTTCCTCTGTTCATCAGTCACGTCCCCATGCCCCTCTTACATTCCTTTGCTTTCCACTTTGAATTTTTATTCTTACAAAAAATAGAAGATTTACTGTTATGCAGACTACTGCATTAGTGTAGAAATGGTATAAATAATATCAGCGCACTTGTGAAAGAATATTAGACTCACCAGTTGACGTGTATTGGACTAATAGCATGATTTGTTTACTTCTGAAGTTTGGTAAAAATCGAACATTTCTGCTACTTTGAGCTCAATTTCAAGGTACTTTTCATTGTAAAACCAGTCAAAATCATGTCAATTTCTGTAATATGTCTTCTATTCTGTAAAATGAGACCAGGTAAACTAGAATACAACAATAAATACCATATGAAAATACAGTGCAAATTTGCTGTTTTAATCCAAAAACACAGTCAAGGTTTTTTTTTTCTCATTATGCACTGTATGCTGCAGGATTTTTTTATACTGTGCACATTGACCACATAGACCCATTCTTTCATATGTAGGCCTACCAGCTTTCTCTCACTAGATCTGAGGGCGCTAGAATTTAGACGTATTAGTACGTCAAAAACCCTGGTGCGTAAGCCGTACTAGTACGTCCAAAACCCTGAAAGGGTTAAGGCAGTAGCCTGGAACCTAACCTGCCATATAAGTGGAGCCCTACTATACATCTTCCATTCTATCAAATGAGACCAAGAAAATGAAAATACAACCATCAATACCATACGAAAATACACCATAAACTCACTGTTTTAAACCAATAAACTGTGTTTTGTACTTCTCATTATGCACTGCATTCTGCAGGATTTTGTTTATACGTGTACTGTGTACACTGACCACTCAGACCCATTCTCTCATCGGTAGACCAACCAGCTTTCTCCCACCAGATCTTAAGGTGCTAGAACTTTGGTGTAGTATTACGGGACCGACACTGTTTTGCAAGTCATAATACTATGGGACCGAGAGTGAAAGGGTTAATATCAGTGTTGGTAAAGGAAGAAATATTAGCACATAACATGACACCCGCACTGGCAAAGCTTCCTCTTTAGTATGACTTCTAATGTGACTTTATAAATGAAATCGATTTGAAAAATCATCATTCTGAGCACTGATATGGCTTCTCCCCAGTATGAGTTCTCATGTGACTTACTAAGCTTGATTTTTCAGAAAAGTCTTGAAGACATTCTGAACACTGACATGGCTTCTCTCATGTATGAGTTCTCATGTGATCTACTAAGCTTGATTTTCTAGAAAAGTCTTTCAGACATTCTGAACAATGATATGGCTTCTCTCCAGTATGAGTTCTCATGTGACTTACTAAGTTTGATTTTTCAGAAAAATCTTTCAGACATTCTGAACACTGATATGGCTTCTCTCCAGTATGAGTTCTCAAGTGTCTCTTTAAATATTGTTTCCTAGAAAAGCCTTTCAGACATTCTGAACACTGATATGGCTTCTCCCCAGTATGAGTTCTCATGTGACTTACTAAGCTTAATTTTTCAGAAAAGTCTTTCAGACATTCTGAACACTGATATGGCTTCTCTCCAGTATGAGTTCTCATGTGACTTATTAAATATGATTTTCTAGAAAAGTCTTGAAGACATTCTGAACACTGATGTGGCTTCTCCCCAGTATGAGTTCTCATGTGACTTACTAAGCTTGATTTTTCAGAAAAGTCTTGAAGACATTCTGAACACTGATATGGCTTCTCTCCAGTATGAGTTCTCATGTGACTTATTAAATATGATTTTCTAGAAAAGTCTTGAAGACATTCTGAACACTGATATGGCTTCTCTCCAGTATGAGTTCTCATGTGACTTATTAAATATGATTTTCTAGAAAAGTCTTGAAGACATTCTGAACACTGATGTGGCTTCTCTCCAGTATGAGTTCTCATGTGACTTACTAAGCTTGATTTTTCAGAAAAGTCTTGAAGACATTCTGAACACTGATATGGCTTCTCTCCAGTATGAGTTCTCATGTGACTTATTAAATATGATTTTCTAGAAAAGTCTTGAAGACATTCTGAACACTGATATGGCTTCTCCCCAGTATGAGTTCTCATGTGACTTACTAAGCTTGATTTTTGAGAAAAATCTTTCAGACATTCTGAACAATGATATGGCTTCTCTCCAGTATGAGTTCTCATGTGTCTTTTTAAATGTCTCGAAGAAAAGTCTTTTAGACATTCTGAACACTGATATGGCTTCTCTCCAGTATGAGTTCTCATGTGAATGACTAAATTATATTTTTCAGAAAACTCTTTTAGACACACTGAACACTGAAGTGCTGTTCTGCCTATGATAAACTTGGTCTGATATCCACACTGAAGATGTTGTGAAGATTGTTTTAGTGATGAGTGTGAATGTTGATATAATTGGTCTCCTACATGAACAACTGTACACTGTGTTGTCTCAACATACTGTTTCTCAGGTATTTTAGACATAGTGAACAATAAATTCTCATTTTTAAATTGTTTAACCAGGGGAAATTTGAGAATATTTTGTTACAGAGAAAACTAATATTCTTGTATTATTCAACTATTTTAAGTAAAGCAAGCACTAAACATGAAGGGGTAATAGTGTTTGAGGAATAGGAAGGATGATATTAGCAAATATTTAGATATTTATGATACATTAATGTAATGACACTGTTGTTGGCATTCAAAGTATTTTAGTACCAACACTGTTGTTACAGTGTTGTCACTGAATAAGCACCATATTAGTGTCTTCACTGTATTAAAACTAGTTATTGTCACTGTAATAAAACTAGTTATTGTCACTGTATTAACACTGTAATTAGTACTGTCATTGTATTAACACTGTGGTTACTGTTGTCACCATATATACATTACTGTATAGTCAGAACTTACACGAGTTCTCTGACATTGATGTTGGTACTACAAGTGCCACCTTGTACCAGGATGACCTGCAGTACTGACATTACAAGGGCCACCTTCTTGTACCAGGATGACCTGCAGTATTGACTCTACAAGTGCCACTTTCTTGTACCAGGATGACCTGCAGTATTGACACTACAAGTGCCACCTTCTTGTTCCAGGATGACCTGCAGTACTGACACTACAAGTGCTGCCTTGTACCAGGATGACCTGCAGTATTGACACTAAAAGTGCCACTTTCTTGTACCAGGATGACCTGCAGTACTGACACTACAAGTGCCACTTTCTTGTATCAGTATGACCTGCAGTATTGACACTACAAGTGCCACTTTCTTGTACCAGGATGACCTGCAGTATTGAAACTACAAGTGCCACTTTCTTGAACCAGGATGGCCTGCAGTATTGTCACTACAAGTGCCACTTTCTTGTACCAGGATGACCTGCAATATTGACACAACAAATGCCAGCCTATGGTATCAAGACGACCTGTAAAAGAAAATTGAAAATTTATGACTTTCCATTATAATCATTAAATCATAATTAATATTATAATTAGGTAGTAGGCTGGTAGACAGCAACCGCTCAGGGAGGTACTACCGTCCTGCCAAGTGAGTTTAAAACAAAAGCCTGTAATTGTTTTACATGATGGTAGGATTGCTGGTGTCTCTTGTCTGTCTCATAAACATGCAAGATTTCAGGTATGTCTTGCTACTTCTACTTACATTTAGGTCACACTACACATACATGTACAAGCATATATATACACACACACCCCTCTGGGTTTTCTTCTATTTTCTTTCTAGTTCTTGTTCTTGTTTATTTCCTCTTATCTCCATGGGGAAGTGGAATAGAATTCTTCCTCCGTAAGCCATGTGTGTTGCAAGAGGCAACTAAAATGCCAGGAGCAAGGGGCTAGTAACCCCTTCTCCTGTACATATTACTAAATGTAAAAGGAGAAACTTTCGTTTTTCCTTTTGGGCCACCCCACTTCAGTGGGATACGGCCGGTGTGTTGAAAGAAGAAAGATTATTATAATTATTTTAAACCCACTAGCCATCTCTCACTGAGGTAAGGTGACTCAAGAAACACTTTCTCCATCACTGTCTTGCAAGAGTGGGATTGATATTACACTTTAAATGTCCATCCAACCTGTAAATATCCCCAATCATCCTTCAGAGTGCAGGCTCTGTACTTCCCACCACCACCCATCCTTCAGAGTGCAGGCACTGTACTTCTCACCACCACTCATTCTTCAGAGTGCAGGCACTGTACTTCTCACCACCACTCATTCTTCAGAGTGCAGGCATTGTACTTCCCACCACCACTCATCCTTCTGAGTGGAGGCACTGTACTTCCCATCACCACCCATCCTTCAGAGTGGAGGCACTGTACTTCCCACCACCACCCATCCTTCAGAGCGCAGGCACTGTACTTCCCACCACCACCCATCCTTCAGAGCGCAGGCACTGTACTTCCCACCACCACCCATCCTTCAGAGTGCAGGCACTGTACTTCCCACCACCACCCATCCTTCAGGGAGGAGGAAAAAGGGAGGACTTATTGTTTGGAAGGAAAATCCCCTTCCATAAAGACTTTAGGTAACAAGTCCTTATTTGGAGTTACTTCCCTTCTTTGTCTTTTAAGGCCACTAGGACCAGCTTGAGAGTCATTGAACCCCTGTCTCACAGGGGTTCAATGACCCTTTCAGGGTCCAAGGCCAATATTGGAAGGGGTGCCCCAGTGTCCAAGAAATTTTAGAAAAAAAAAAAATTATTTTTTCTTACAGAATTAGAGAGCATATTTTTGTGAAGGTAATAAAACAAAAAAGTTGACCCAAAATGACTGGGTGGCGGCAACATCGATGATTTCCACATATGTGCAATACTTTATTTTCTGTTTTTTATAGTTTCTTTTTTTGTAGATGAATGGTTCAGAGAACCGACATGTTGATAAATTAGACACATGTGCAACTCTTGGGTATCTTTATTGAGGAAACGTTTCGCCACACAGTGGCTTCATCAGTCCATACGTAGGAGAAACTTGAAGAACAGGAGAAGAATGAGGTAATCAGTCCCTCAACCTTGAGTCGATGTGTTCAGTCCATCAATCTTGAATAGAATACGGCATATCAGCGGAGAAGCAGCTTATAAACCGTATGGCAGGAGAGGTGCAGCAGTCACAGGTCGTGTCACATTTGTTCAATGTGGAAGTAGGTCGTGCCCAAGAATTAGGCAAGCGAAGAATTCCTAAGTATTAAGAATTCTTCGCTTGCCTAATTCTTGGGCACGACCTACTTCCACATTGAACAAATGTGACACGACCTGTGACTGCTGCACCTCTCCTGCCATACGGTTTATAAGCTGCTTCTCCGCTGATATGCCGTATTCTATTCAAGATTGATGGACTGAACACATCGACTCAAGGTTGAGGGACTGATTACCTCATTCTTCTCCTGTTCTTCAAGTTTCTCCTACGTATGGACTGATGAAGCCACTGTGTGGCAAAACGTTTCCTCAATAAAGATACCCAAGAGTTGCACATGTGTCTAATTTATCATTCTTCTTTTTTCTAATTTGTTCTGTTCCAACTAACATTTGGGGCCAGAGAGACCAATACTGCATATAGTGTATATATACAAACTCACTGTATTGAACACAATAACTGCACTAAAGTTATAATATTCTCTACCACTTTTGTTTATTACAATAAACATGTGCAAATCTTGTATAATACTAATGTTCTATCATATATTTACATATGTACAATCACTGGACATGTTTTTAGAACTGCTGCAGCTTATGGAACTCCTTGAAACAAGGCACCATGCACAGAGGTACCTTACATTCCTCGCACATAAACCAAGTGTCTTTGCATCTTTGTTGCCATCATTTTGTTTGTGCACAGACAACACATCTCTTCTGAGCGAATTTCTTTTTAGTTGAAGGAAGCTGTATTATGAAATGATCACCTTCCCTCCTCAAACGCTTGGGTATATCCTGAGGAGTTCGAGGATGGTTTTGTATAGCAGTAGTTGTTACCTGGTATTTCATTATAAGTTGTCTGACAACAGACAAACAAAATTCACCATACGGTGGTCTGTTGCCAGTCTTCACTTGGTACATATTATATGCATTGAGCATTGAAATGTCCATGAGATGGAAGAAAAGTTTCATATACCACTCGTAACTCTTACAAACACAATCAACAAAGCCAATCTGCACATCACATTTGTCAACCAAGCACATGTTTTGTGTATAATCAATCACTGTCACTGATTTTCAAATATGTTCATTAGTCATTCTATCAACTTCGCCCCTGTCTTGTATTTTGTTACGGTGAATGGTTGTCAACAATGTGACATCTCGTTTGTCATGCCACCATAACGCCATGATGTCATTGGCAATAAACACCTGCGCCTCATCACCACGAGTGCCTACGTTGAACCTGGGCATATGTTTATGATTAGAACACACAGTGCCACACACATCTGTCTTGTTTACTCGCAAGAAATCACTGTGTAAAGGGCTAGTATACCAGTTATTGGTATATAATGTATGTCCCTTACCAAGGTAAGGTGCCATCATGCTTCTCACTACGTCACCTGAGATACCCAAAAACATCCTAGTGACCCCAATGGAAATAAGTCACTCTGTCTGACTTTTTTGGTTTATCCTAGGTTCTCTACACATATGCTGCTATGTATGATAATTCTATGTAACTGTATTTGTGTATACCTGAATAAACTTACTTACTTACTTACTTACTTAGGTCCTTGGCTTCGAACTATAGAATAAGCCTTACCTCCACAGTGGGAAAATTTATGGAATCAATAATTGCCGAAGCAATTTGTAGTCATCTTGACAGGCACAGATTGATTAATGAATCTCAACACTGTTTTACAAAGGGGCATTCCTGTCATACGGATTTACTAACTTTTTTCACTAAGGTGTTTGAGAAGGTAGATCATGGTAATGAATATGATATTGTGCATATGGACTTCAGTAAGGCTTTCGATAGAGTTCCACACCAGAGGCTATTGAGGAAACTTAAGGCACCCAGAATAGGAGGAGAAATTTTTTCCTGGGTAGAGGCATGGCTGACAAATAGACAGCAGAGAGTTTGCATAAATGGGGAGAAATCAGAATGGGGGCACGTCACAAGCGGTGTTCCTCAGGGGTCAGTGTTGGGCCCGTTGTTCACAATTTACATAAACAACATAGATAAGGGAATAAATAGTGACATAGGCAAATTTGCTGATGACACCAAAATAGGCTGTCCAATTCATTCTAATGAGGACACTAGAGCACTCCAGGATGATTTGAATAGACTGATGCAATGGTCGGAGAAGTGGCAGATGCAGTTTAATATTAACAAATGCAAAGTTCTAAATGTTGGACAGGTAAATAACCATGCCACATATAAACTAAATAATGTAGATCTTAATACTACTGATTGCGAAAAGGATTTAGAAGTTCTGGTTAGCAGTAATTTAAAACCAAGACAATAGTGCATTAGTGTTCGCAATAAAGCTAACAGAATTCTTGGCTTCATATCTAGAAGTATAAATAATAGAAGTCCTCAGGTTGTTCTTCAACTCTATATATCCTTGGTTAGGCCTCATTTAGACTATGCTGCTCAGTTCTAGTCACGGTATTACAGAATGGATATAAATGCTCTGGAAAACGTACAGAGGAGGATGACAAAGATGATCCCATGTATCAGAAATCTTCCCTATGAGGATAGACTGAGGGCCCTGAATCTGCACTCTCTCGAAAGGCGTAGAATTAAGGGGGATATGATCGAGGTGTATAAATGGAAAACAGGAATAAATAAAGGGGATGTAAATAGCGTGCTGAAAATTTCCAGCCAAGACAGGACTCGCAGCAATGGTTTCAAGTTGGAAAAATTCAGATTCAGAAAGGATGTAGGAAAGCACTGGTTTGGTAATAGTGTTGTGGATGAGTGGAACAAGCTCCCGAGTACAATTATTCAGTCTAAAACATTGTGTAGTTTTAAAAATAGGTTAGATAAATACACGAGTGGGTGTGGGTGGGTGTGAGTTGGACCTGACTAGCTTGTGCTGCTGGGTCTGGTGCAGTGCTCCATCCTTGAGTGGAGATGATCAGAATAGGTGGGTCATTGAGCTAATCCGGGGGGGTCATTGGTCTAATCTGAGAGGGACATGGACCTGCTCTGCATGGGTCAGTAGGCCTGTTGCAGTGTTCCTTCTTTCTTATGTTCTTTCAATGTTTTACTTCCCGTGTATACAACAATATCCAATACCAGGCCACTATCACAGTCACAGAGTACAAACAGTTTTATACCAAAGCATTTCCTCTTGCTCGATATATACTGTTTGAATGACAGCCTACCTTTGAACAAAATCAAAGATTCGTCAAGTCCAAGATTCTTGAATGGATAAAAGTACATGTTGAACTTTTCTTTCAGATACATAAAAATGTTTCTAATCTTGTATAACCTGTCACTTCTGTCAGGCCTGATTTTGTCAGAGAAGCGCAACATACATAATAGTAAGATAAACCTGTTCACTGGGATGATTTCACTGAAGACCGGGGTAGAAATTAGCCAATCTGTGGACCAGTATGGTCTTATATTATGCTTATAGACATGAGGCATAAGCATTATTGTTGCAAAAAGCAAATACATTTCTGCAACAGTCGTCTCTTTCCATCGGTGTAGTCTTGGCTGTGGTGATATGATCGTATTTGCCAAGGTGTACTCAAAATACTTGTTACTTTCCCTGACAATAGTTTCCATCAAGGGATGGTCAAAGAACAGTTCAAAAAATTCCAGTTTATTGGCTGTGGTTCCAAGGGGACAAGTAGGTAGAATTCCACTCTGAGAGTCATCAAAGTGGTGGGGCTTGGGAACAAAATTGGGATTTTGCTGCCAATCCCAGATACAGTTTGCTGGTGGATACTGGACATCATAGGCTGGTTGTGCTGGTAGTTGTGGTTGGGGTGGGCTGGTGGCTGATGCTCCATTTTGTCCTTAAACTGAGGAGTCAGCAGCATGGGTCCCAGCCTGGGCTGGTGAGTCATGCATGGCCGTGGCACTACCATCACCACTACCACCACCTACTGATGCCTGTGGTCTATCCATGCCAAGTGTAGCCACATCATCCTCACTTTCACTGTCTATTCCTGGTGTAGGGCCACGGGATGTACTCCGGGATGTGCTCCATCCCCTGGGCACTGCATAGGGAACACTACCCGAGTGCATGCGGCAGCATATATACCGACGCTTCACTGGTGAATATGTTTCATCACTATCACTACTCGAATGACCGTCAAGAGCAATAAAATCACATCATTACTGAAGTTAGAGGCCTGACCACGCGAAAATAATACTTTTCTCTTGCCTTGAGGTCCAACTGACCGTGACTGAGGATTGCCCACACTAGAGATAGAAGGTTGAGGATTGTCAGGGTTTTCTGCACTATTATCAATATCCTGGTCATTCCTTTCGGTCACTAAATGATCAAAGCCAAAGAATTCATCTTCATTTCCACTTAAATCAGAGTCAGATCTATCAGATAGGAAAAGGAGAGTCCCAATTTTCCTTGGAGTGAGAGTTGCCTTGCGATGAGGCATGGTGAACAAAGGTAACTGAGCCGGCGTTCTCACAATGCTATGCGGGTGCCTAGAATTTTTGTTTATGGCACACACACACACCATGCAGACCAGTTCTCTCACATGTAGGCCTACCAGTGCTTTAGCACTAGGATTTTGGTGTAGATCTACGGTTTGGACCCTGAACATAAATCCGTAGATCTATGGCACGGACCGTGAAAGGGTTAAGATTTCCCTGAAGTGGGACATGGTTTTGTCACTGAACATATTGCAGACATGGCTTGTTTCAGTTTGGTCAGGGTGATACTTTTCAACAAAAGTTTGCAACGCATTCCACTTTGCACACATGTCCTTAACCACTGAAGAAAGCACCTCCTTCGCTCCCTCTTCCTCCTCCTTTGAAGCAAGTTCCTGAGCTGTGGTGTGATGCTGTTCCAGTTGAAGCTCTTGCAGTTTGTCAGTGGTTAGTTTTTCCCTGTGGTTCTCCACCAACTCTTCCACATTCTCTCCACTCACCTCCAGCTCCATGGACTTGCCCAATGCTACAATACCTTCCACAACAGGCAGAGGGTCAACATAAGAAAGAAGGAACACTGCAACATGCCTACTGACCCATGCGGAGCAGGTCCATGTCCCCCCCGGATTAGACCAATGACCCACCCCCCGGATTATCCCAATGACCCACCCTGTCTGGTCATCCCCACTCAAGGATGGAGCACTGTACCAGACCCAGCAGGACAAGCTAGTCAGGTCCAACTCACACCCACCCACACCCACTCATGTATTTATCTAACCTATTTTTAAAACTACACAACGTTTTAGGCTCAATAACTGTACTCGGGAGCTTGTTCCACTCATCCACAACTCTATTACCAAACCAGTGCTTTCCTATATCCTACCTGAATCTGAATTTTTCCAATTTGAAACCATTGCTGCGACTCCTGTCTTGGCTGGAAATTTTCAGCACACTATTTACATCCCCTTTATTTATTCCTGTTTTCCATTTATACACCTCGATCATCCACAGACTCCTAAGTGCACCACTCACTCTTTTTCCCTCATCAATTCTATGATTCACCTCATCTTTCATAGACCCATCCGCTGACACGTCCACTTCCAAATATCTGAATACGTTCACCTCCTCCATACTCTCTCCCTCCACTCTGATATTCAATCTTTCATCACCTAATCTTTTTATCCTCATAACCTTACTCTTTCCTGTATTCACCTTTAATTTTCTTCTTTTGCACACCCTACCAAATTCATCCACCAATCTCTGCAGCTTCTCTTCAGAATCTCCCAAAAGCACAGTGTCATCAGCAAAGAGCAGCTGTGACAACTCCCACTTTGTGTGTGATTCTTTATCTTTTAACTCCACGCCTCTTGCCAAGATCCTTGCATTTACTTCTCTTACAACCCCATCTATAAATATATTAAACAACCACGGTGACATCACACATCCTTGTCTAAGGCCTACTTTTACTGGGAAAAAATTTCCCTCTTTCCTACATACTCTAACTTATCCCCCCTAATTCTATGCCTTTCGAGAGAGTGCAGATTCAGGGCCCTCAGTCTATCCTCATAGGGAAGATTTCTGATACATGGGACCATCTTTGTCATCCTCCTTTGTACGTTTCCCAGAGCATTTATATCCATTCTGTAATACGGTGACCAGAACTGAGCAGCATAGTCTAAATGAGGCCTAACCAAGGATATATAGAGTTGAAGAACAACCTGAGGACTTCTATTATTTATACTTCTAGATATGAAGCCAAGAATTCTGTTAGCTTTATTGGAAACACTAATGCACTGTTGTCTTGGTTTTAGATTACTGCTAACCAGAACTCCTAAATCCTTTTTGCAATCGGTAGTATTAAGATCTACATTATTTAGTTTACATGTGGATTGGTTATTTAACTGTCCAACAATTTGAACTTTGCATTTTTTAATATTAAACTGCATCTGCCACTTCTCCGACCATTGCGTCAGTCTATTCAAATCATCCAGGAGTGCTCTAATGTCCTCATTAGAATGAATTGGACGGCCTATTTTGGTGTCATCAGCAAATTTGCTTATGTCGTTATTTATTCCCTCATCTATGTCGTTTATTTAAATTGTGAACAACAATGGGCCCAACACTGACCCCTGAGGAACACTGCTTGTGACATGCCCCCATTCTGATTTCTCCCCATTTATGCAAACTCTCTGCTGTCTATTTGTCAGCCATGCCTCTACCCAGGAAAAAATTTCTCCTCCTATTCCATGTGCCCTAAGTTTCCTCAATAGCCTCTGGTGTGGAACTCTATCGAAAGCCTTACTGAAGTCCATATACACAATATAATATTCATTACCATGATCTACCTCCTTAAACACCTTAGTGAAAAAAGTTAGTAAATTCGTAAGACAGGAACGCCCCTTTGTAAAACCATGTTGAGAATCATTAATCAATCTGTGCCTGTCAAGATGGCTACGAATTGCTTCAGCAATTATTGATTCCATAAATTTTCCCACTATGGAGGTAAGGCTTATTGGTCTATAGTTTGAAGCCAAGAACCTGTCATCTGCCTTGTAAATAGGTATTACATTTGCAATTTTCCACTTATCAGGCACAATGCCAGTATGTAGTGACATGTTAAAAAGATTAGCCAAAGGTATGCTAAGTTCCTCTTTACATTCCTTTAACACCCTTGCAAACAGTTCATCAGGACCTGGGGATTTGTTAGGTTTTAGTTTCTCTATTTGTCTGAGGACCATGTCACTTGTTACCATAATCGAACATAGTTTATCATCATCCTGTTCTACGTAATCTATTATTTCAGGAATATCGCTAGTATTTTTCTGGGTGAAAACTGAGAGGATTTAGGTATTTTGAGTTTCACACATATCCTCATCACTGTCAGTGATCTGACCAGAGTTACTCTTAAGTGGGCCAATCTTGTCCCTACTCTTACTTCTGTATACCTGAAAGAACCATTTTGGGTTAGTCTTTGAATCCCTTGTGACCTTAGCCTCATAATCCCTTTTTGCTTTTCTTATTCCTTTTTTTGTTTCTCTCTTTAATTGAATATATTGATTTCTTAACTGCCCATCCCCTCTTTTGATACACCTATATAAGCCTCTCTTTTGACCAATTAGAAGTTTTAATCTATTGTTCATTGTTATGCAGGGTTCTGCATGACACTGTAATGTATATACAGTAGAGAAGTGTGTCATAATAGTATGAATGCTATAATTGTAAAGAATAATTTTATAATTCATAATGCACTTTTGGGGGTACTGTAAAGTAGGTTAAACTATAATTATAAAGAAATCCTGCTAGGGATTTATTTTCCAACTACGTTTGGGTATGCTGGGTAAGCGTGGCTGGGGGCAGTCACGTGGAGTCAGCATGGTGTGGAGGCTGACGTCGGAGATCCTGTGTATTTAAGCTAAGTTTGTAGTTGTGTACTCCTTTTGTTTAGCTAACCCAAGCCATAGGCTCTTCCATGGCTTACCTGTATGTTCACCTAGGCTCTGACATGGTCAGGGTGCTGTGGGATTAGTGAGGAAATAAGAAATGGGGTTTGTAGTGGAGTAGTGACGGCCTGGCGCTGACTAGGCAGAGTGGTTATGGTGGCTGGACCTCCAGCCAGTGGTTTCTTGTGTACCCTCATTTGGGCGTTTAGGATTAAGGTGTTTCTAGAGTGTGTATATAGTGTTATGTTGAATAAATAGATATATTTTCCTAACTAGGATTTTTGCCTAACCCTCTGTTAACCAACCCATTGAAGTAACACATACTGGTTTAATGCTTTCTGTTTTGACTGGGATAGCCCTGGGTGGCCTGTTTATGCTTGAGATGTGTGTAACTTTTACCTTTGCCCTTAGACACAGCTAAAGCCCCCAGGTATCCCACATTTCTGCATAACATGGGGGCCTGTATAAGGGAGAATTATCAAATTTTATGTGGTAATTCAAGTTTGCAACCTGGAAAATAAATAACCATTCTTTACTGAGTTGGTCAGAGGAAGCATTCACTATAACACTCAGACTAAAATAATAAGTTACCTTTTTTGCAACATTGCTGGTTTTTAGGGTTTTATTATTAACTAATACCCTGTGCATAATTTACCTTTGTTTGCAATATTGCTGGTTTTTAGGGTGTTATTATTAACTAATACCCTGTACATAATTTACCTTTGTGTGCAATATTGCTGGTTTTTAGGGTGTTATTATTAACTAATACTCTGTGAATAATTTACCTTTCTGTGCCATATTGTTGATTTTTAGAGTGTTATTAATACCTGATAGTTTGTGCATAATTTACCCTTGCAGGTACAATCTTGCTGATTTTTAAGGGGTTATGTTTACCTAAATTTCTGGGAATAATTTTCCTTTGGAGGTGCAGTAGCTCCATTTTTTTCCGCCAGGATTTTCTTGTGTACAATCCTGTTTAATTTTAGGGAATCACATGACAATCACTCCTTGTGAATATACTGCTGCAGTGTATGTACTTTGCTGTGTGCTTTATTATTTTATATCAGTAAGTTCTGTGGCTGATAGCAAGATTTGGTGCTATCATTTCCCAAAATGGCTGACACTAGTGAAAATTCTGGGGATGACACGCATTTGTAAGGTGACACTGAATCAAATTTTCATGTTAGGGACCTTGATAAGGAAGTAGAAATTTTACGAATGAAATTAGCCCTAGTTGCAGAAGAAACCGAACGGTTAAGGATTGAATGTACAAAGATCCAGGAACAGAGAGCCTTAGAGGAGCTTAGGGCTCAAGAAAGAGCTAAAGAGAGGCAGCTCGCTTCTCACCCAGACACAGACAGGAGGGTAGATGTTTTTCATTTGGATAAAGCCATAAAATTTGTGCCCAAATTCCTAGAGAAAGACCCAGACCAGTTTTTTCTGTTATTTGAAAGTACGGCCAAATCCCAAGTTTGGCCGGAAAAGGAATGGGCGACATTAGCAAGAACCCAATTAGTTGGTAAAGGGTTACAGGCTGTTAGTTCTTTAGAGGGATTGGCCTTTTCTGATTATCATAAGCTAAAAGAGGTAGTTTTACTGGCTTATCAAATGTTGCCGGAAAGGTACAGGCATAGGTTTAGAGGACTAAAGTTTCAGTCAGGGCAGTCTTTGGTGGAATATGGTAAGGAGAAGATGTCACTTCTAAATAGGTGGTGTCGCTCAAAGGGGGTGGTAGGCGATTATGAAGGTGTAATTACCTCAATTTTGTTAGAGGATCTTTTGAGAAATGTTCCTCCTGACCTTAAGGCATATCTTGAGGAGAAGGATCTTGATGATTTTAATAATGTTTCAGAGCTGGGTGACAGATTTTTAGCTAACCAAATATTGGGTAGTAGTTACCACCCTCCACATACTAATAATGGTAAGTTCTCTCCACCCACCAATAGGAATAAGAAATTTCAGAAGTTTAAGCCACCCATTTATCAGCCTAATAACCACCAGAGTTTTAATAAGCCTAATTTTCTGGTACCTACTCAAAATGCTTTTAAGTCAGCTGTCACAGGTCCAGGACTACAAGGAACAGGTGGGACGAGCTCAGTTCCCCAGAGTCAAGGGATCCAACCTAGGTCAAATGGGCAGGGGGCCTTTAAACCTTATTACTGTACTTATTCAAATTCAAACTTTATTCTCTATAAGTATTACAATGCTGAGTTTACAGAATTTGGTTATTGTGTGGTTTACATGTAGTAAAATAATAATTACAGAGTGTACCACTAGAATGCCTAGCATGGCTAGGCATTTCGGGCAGACTTATATTAAATCTTAGGTTTAAAATGTTACAAAATTATGAGATAAGTTGGTATTATGGCTAAGTGACTAAATACTAGTAGTGAGTTTAGCAATGTGAATGCTTTTGTTTTGGCACTATACATAGTTTCAGTATTGGAGTATCACAGGCCAACTTATGACTAGTTAAGATTCATTATTTTGAGATTGAGATTGATATTTCTGTTTATGGTCAAATGGGTGAGTGGGTGTAAGTGTGAACCACCAGGTGGTATTCATATTATTAGTTGACAGGGTGTATCAGGGAGATAAGATGTTTTCTGATGGTAGTTTTGAAGGTGATGAATGTGTCTGCAGTTTTGGAATTTTCAGGTAGGGTGTTCCAGATTTTAGGGCCTTTGACATACATTGAATTTTTGTAAAGGTTTAGTCGGACACGGGGAATGTCATAGAGATGTTTGTGTCTGGTGTTGTGCCTGTGGGTTCTGTCACAACTATCAAGAAAGCATTTTAGGTCAAGGTTAATATTGGAATTTAAGGTCCTGTAGATGTAGATTGCACAGTAGTAAGTGTGGATGTACTGAACAGGGAGTAAGTTTAGATCTATGAAGAGTGGGGGGGTGTGTTGCCAGGGATGGGATTTAGTGATTATTCTTACTGCGGCTTTTTGTTGGGTTATTATTGGCTTTAGGTGTGTTGCTGCAGTTGAACCCCAAGCACAGATAGCATAGGTGAGGTATGGATATATAAGTGAATGGTATAGTGTGAGAAGGGCAGCTTGCGGCACGTAAGAGGATCCCAACCGTTTTGGATACTTTTTTGGTTATGTGTTGGATATGGGTGCTGAAGTTCAGGTTGTTGTCGAGGTATAGGCCTAGGAATTTGCCCTCATTATGCCTGGTAATTAGAGTGTTGTCGATCTTAATGTTGAATAGCATAGGTTTGAGGTATGGATATATAAGTGAATGGTATAGTGTGAGAAGAGGCAGCTTGCGGCACGTAGTTGTCATAAGGTATAGGCCTACAGGGCCATGTTAATTTGTCTGCAGCCATATTGCAAGAAGATGCGTAGAGATCAGGCGCTTGCTGGAGCTTCTCAGGTAAATACACCAGGTACCCACACAGTAGCTAATATTGAGGCACCACCTCTGGGTATATCAGGTAACTCAGCAGTTTTGGATCCTCGGATGAAGGTCTTTACAAGTAAGTCCACGGTGGCCTTACACCAAAATGAAGGTAGGGTAACAGGTGTTATGTCTTTGAGGGACACTGGTAGCACATACACCTTGCTTCATAGGGGCATATTGCCAGTGTCGGATGACACATACACTGGGTTGGACGTTCTGCTCAAAGGAATTACCGGATTCACTGTCAAGACTCCAGTGCACCGGTTATGGGTGGAGTCTGCATACCAGTGTGGCTACTTAGCTGAGGGGGTTGACCTACTTTTAGGCAATAATGTCATGGGTTGTCTTGAAAGTGAGGAACCTCTGGTTTGGAGGGACCCAGTCTCACAGAGTTGGGAGGAAAAAGCTAGGGCTACCTTGCCTGAGTTATTTCCAGTGTGTGCAGTAACCAGGAAAATGTCAAAAGATAAGAGGGCAGTCTCCCTCTGTGACTCTTTAGATCTAGGGGATGATTTGGGTTTGGGAAATCTATTCCTTGAGCCTAGCCTGCAGGGGGCTCGGGGTTGTGATGAACCATCCCAGGCAGGACCCTGTTTGAGTGGGGGTCTTGGAGCTGGTATAGGGGAGGCAACTCCTACTTGAGAGCAGCTGATCGAGGCCCAGGGGTGTGACGACACCCTAAAAGCTATTCGGTCATCTGCTGTTACCGAGGAAGAGGCCTCTCAACTAGCTAAATGTTTCTTTTTTGCAGACAGTATTTTGATGAGAAAGACCCTATCGGACTCGACATCTAATGATGGAGCAAGGCAGGCACTCTACCAAGTGGTGGTGCCAGAACCATTTAGGTGTCAGGTTTTGTGTTTGGCCCACGATGTTCCCATGGGTGGACATTTAGGTGTTAAAAAGACTATGGGCAAGATTTCTAAAAATTTTTACTGGCCCCAGGTATGGGAATCAGTGGGTAAGTATGTAGAATCATGCTCAGTTTGCCAAAGGGTTGGAAAACCTAATCAGGGAATTAAACCTGCCCCTCTTAACCCTATTACAGTAGCCGGAGAACCTTTTAGCAGGCTGGTGGTGGATTGTGTGGGGCCACTACCCAGGACCAAGATGGGAAACCAGTACTTACTTACTATTATTTGTTCCTCTACCAGGTTTCCAGAGGCCATTCCATTACGTAAAATTACAACACGCGTGGTCTTGAGAGCATTGGTGAAATTTTTTACGCAGGTCGGGATCCCTAAGGAAATTCAAACAAATCAGGGGTCAAATTTTACATCTAAACATTTTCGCACGGTTTTGGGGGAGTTTAATATTAAAATGACGACCTCCACTGCCTATCACCCAGAGAGTCAAGGGGTTGTGGAGCGGTTTCACCAGTCTCTCAAAACTATGCTGCGTGCTTATTGTGCCCAGTACCAAAAGGACTGGGATGAGGGTATCCCCCTCCTTTTATTTGCCGAGCGGGACAGCACTCACGACTCATTACGCTATAGTCCCTTCGAACTGATCTATGGTCACCAGGTACAGGGACCACTGACAATTTTGAAGGATTACTGGCTTGGTGAGGATTGTGAGGATGCCCCCTCGGAGGATTTTCTTGCTTTCAGAGACCGTTTGGCTCACATGAAGCGTCTGGCGACTGAGAACCTGCACATCAGCCAAACCAACATGAAGAAACAATTTGACCGTAAGGCTGTGCCTCGTACCTTTGAAGTGGGGGAGGAGGTACTAGCATTGGAGCCGGTGCCTGGTAATGCCTTAAAAGCAAAGTTCAGTGGGCCATACAAGGTGATGGAAAAGGTCACAGATCAAAATTACAGAATTCACACACCTGGGCGGCAGAAGTCTGAACGGGTGGTACATATAAACAGGCTGAAGAGGTACCACCAAAGAGGTGTGGCGTGTGTAAATATAGTAGGTGACCCAGGGGCAGACACTGATGCGCAGGAGGCCACAGATGTACACCTAAGTAACAGGGCATTGTTAAAAGACCCTTCACAATGTATGTTAGGTCTTAATAAGGAAAGGGTTGCTGAGATGGTTCAGCTTCTTTGGAATTTTGAGGATGTGTTTGGGGATATCCCTCGTGTAAGCAAGCTAAAGCCCCATGATATAGATGTAAGGGAAGCTGAACCAATTCGGCAGGTCCCTTACAGAATGAACCCACAAAAGAGAAAAAGTATGGAGAAGGAGGTGAAATTTCTTCTTGACAATGATTTAATAATACCAAGCGAGAGTGGGTGGGCATCCCCCTGTCTGATGGTTCCCAAACCAGATGGCACCATGAGGATGTGCACTGACTACCGTAAGGTTAATTTAATAAGTAAAGCTGATTGTTTTCCTCTTCCTAGAATGGATGATGTCACTGATGCAGTGGGGGAGCTAAATATGTAAGTAAGTTAGACCTGTTGAAGGGTTATTACCAGATACCTTTAACCCCACGTGCCAGTGACATCTCTGCTTTTGTAACGCCAGATGGGCTTTTTCAATACAAAGTTCTCCCCTTTGGGCTTTGTAATGCACCCTCCTGTTTTCAACGCAGAATGCAGGAAGTTATACGTGGCCTAAAAGGTGTGAGGTGTTATATTGATGACCTGGTTATTTTTAGCGACTGTTGGACAGAGCATGTGAGGCATCTTAGAGAGCTTTTCTCTAGGCGCGCTGGTGCTCAGCTCACAGTTAATTTGGCAAAGAGTGTTTTCGGGCAAGCTCAGGTAACTTTTCTAGGACATGTTATTGGCCAGGGGAAGGTAGCCCCAGTGAATGCCAAGGTGGAGGCTATAGACAATTATCCTGTACCAAAGACCCGGAAGGAGGTTATGCGTTTTGTGGGCATGGTAACATTTTATAGAAAGTTCTGCCCAAATTTGTTGAAGGTGATCTCTCCACTCACTGACCTGACTAGCCCCAAGCGTACATTTGTGTGGGATATGAAATGTTAGAGGGCATTTGAACATGTAAAAGCTTTGCTTACAAGTGCTCCTGTGCTGGCTAGTCCTAATTTCACATTGCCATTTTCTCTTCAAGTAGATGCCAGTGATACTGGTGTTGGGGCTGTGTTACTACAAGAAGTAGCGGGACAATTATTGCCAGTCAGCTACTTTTCGGCAAAACTGAAGAAACACCAGCAGCACTATGCCACCATAGAAAAGGAGGCTCTTGCATTAGTGTTGGCAGTGCAACATTTTGAGGTGTATATATCATCATCAGTTCACCCTATAACTGTGTATAGTGACCATAATCCTTTACGTTTCCTTCACTTAATGAGGAACCACAATCAAGAGACTTACAAGGTGGGCCTTGTTTCTCCAACCTCTTAATCTTGTGATTATGTGAAGGGAGCGGAGAATGTGGTTGCTGATGTCTTGTCTCGTGTTTAAAGTGCACGATGTAGTGTATAGATCACTTATCAATTCTTATTTTGCAGTGATTTGCAGTAGAAGAGTAGATGGAACCCTGGACCACCCAAAGGAGAAGGGCAGGTTGAGCTGGAGCTGGAGGTATCAGGATTCCCTAGTGTGTGTGTGTGTGTGTGTTTTGGGGGGGTAGTCACATCAAGTGACATGCCTAGGTAAGGTATGCTACTTTTTTTTAGGTGTTGGCTGGAATGTCTCACCTCTGTTTTATGTTGGTATAGGGACTGTTGGGCCTAACGTTTTAATGAACGTGGGGCTGGCGGTGATGCCCTCCACTGTTTGGATCATGTCTCTTGATCCGAGGTGTTTTGGTTCTCCAGGACTCTTTTCAATTTTTCCTTTTTTGGATCACTGCTGGGGTAACTCCAGGGTCCTTGGAATGACATGTAGGTGTCTGCCTGGGAGGTCCACCTTTTGGGGGTCTTCAGTGATGACTCCAGGGTTTTACAGCCACAGTCCCACCAACAAGATTTATGTGACTATCCACCTGTTGTTTTTGGGGCCTGATATTTTTCCCCCCTCCTGCGCTCTCCTGATTCTCGCAGAGGTGTGTCATGGGGAACCAGTTTTGTTTACTCAAGATTGCTGTGAGATGGGAGTGATAATGTGATGTTGCTTTCTAAGTAGAATTTAACATGTAAAATCTGCTTTTCTTTTCTTTGAACTCCTGGAAAATGTACTTACTGTTTAAAAGTTTTTTTGGTGGCACCTACAGTTTGGTCTGCCTTGCAACATACTGAACTTTGGTGTTACTTCATAAAACGGCATTCCTCAGGGGCACTTTTGTACAAAGTTTACTTGTTCGTTTATAAGTTTGCTTGATGTAATTTAGGTAAAATGCATCAACGCCAGTGCCTGGCCAGCGCTGTGTTGTGATGGTGCCTTTTCCTAACACAGTTGTCTAAGAGTGTGACTGTGGGCTCGTTTGGCATAGAACTTGATCACTTTTATGTTCGGCGAGTTTCACATGTCTGCAATCTAGTACCTCAGTTTGTTAATATTGCATATTTGTAGTACCAAAAGACCATGATTGTATGGTGGTCATTCCCCATTTATCATTTTTGCCCGTTGCCTCAGACCTTAATGTGGGATTTTTCTTTTTTCCTTTTGCCTAGCGGTGTCCGTAGGGACAACCACCAGTAGCTACATGGCACAGATTGAGGCAAGAATTAATTAACATGATTAGTCATCACAAAAGGGACTTATGGAAATTGCTAGTTCTTCAAGCTAATCAGTATAAACGTGAGCCAGCAAAATTTTGGAGTAAGCAAAGTGAGACATATGGTCTGGGGGTGGGGGTGTCATGCAGGGTTCTGCATGACATTGTAATGTATATACAGTAGAGAAGTGTGTCATAATAGTATGAATGCTATAATTGTAAAGAATAATTTTATAATTCATAATGTGCTTTTGGGGGTACTGTAAAGTAGGTTAAACTATACCACTCACCCTTTTCCCCTCATCAATTCTATAGGTATACTCAACAGACTTATCCCCCTATAATTTTTGCACTCTCTTTTATCCCCTTTGCCTTTATACAAAGGAACTATGCATGCTCTCTGCCAATCCCTGGGTACCTTACCCTCTTCCATACATTTATTAAATAATTGCACCAACCACTCCAAAACTATATCCCCACCTGTTTTTAACATTTCTATCTTTATCCCAACAATCCCGGCTGCCTTACCCCCTTTCATTTTACCCACTGCCTCACGAACTTCCCCCACACTCACAACTGGCTCTTCCTCACTCCTACAAGATGTTATTCCTCTGGGTAAGGCGTGGCTGGGGGCAGTCACATGGAGTCAGCATGGTGTGGAAGCTGACGTCGGAGATCCTGTGTATTTAAGCTAAGTTTGTAGTTGTGTACTCCTTTTGTTTAGCTAACCCAAGCCATAGGCTCTTCTATGGCTTACCTGTATGTTCACCTAGGCTCTGACATGGTCAGGGTGCTGTGGGATGAGTGAGGAAATAAGAAATGGGGTTTGTAGTGGAGTAGTGATGGCCTGGCGCTGACTAGGCCGAGTGGTTATGGTGGCTGGACCTCCAGCCAGCGGTTTCTTGTGTACCCCTATTTGGGCGTTTAGGATTAAGGTGTTTCTAGAGTGTGTATATAGTGTTATGTTGAATAAATAGATATATTTTCCTAACAGGGATTTTTGCCTAACCCTATGTTAACCAACCCATTGAAGTAACACAAACTGGTTTAGCACTTTCTGTTTTGACTGGGATAGCCCTGGGTGGCCTGTTTATGCTTGAGATGTGTGTAACTTTTACTTTTGCCCTTAGACACAGCTAAAGCCCCCAGGTATCCCACATTTCTGAGTAACATTCATCCATTTGGGATCATTTTTGTTAGATCTAATTTCCCTACTCGGAACAAAAGTTGTCTGGGCAGCTAGAACTATGCTCTGAAAAACGTCATATTGACAGAGTCAGGGTCAGCCTCAAACCCTTCAAAATCCTTCTAGACAACACATTGTAGCCACAATTGTCTCCAAGCAGAGTTCAAAGTCTTTGAAGTCACTCCCTCCCAAGCCTTACCTATAAAGCTTATGCAATGGAGGATACTGAAGTGCTTCCTCCAGGACTCTCTGAGGGTCAACTGAGTGTCTGAGGTCACTTCAAAGGTCCTTTCAAACACCGCTGGAGAGGAGGAGTGGTGTTAGGAGGCAATAACTTAACTGTTATAAAATTGAAGTCCCTAGACAATAGGTCTTCCAAATTTGGAGGAAGAACAGGAGCACTATCCATTACCAGGAGGCACTTGAATGGCAAATTATTATCCAGGAGGTATTTTTTCACAATGGGGCCAAACACTTCATGGACCCACTCTTTGAAAATTTGCCTTGTGACCCATGCCTTATTATTCGCTTTCCACACGACACACAATTTATTCTTGATGACATTGTTTTTCTTAAACATTCTGGGATTTTCTGAGTGGTACACAAGTAAAGGCTTCACTTTAAAATCACCACTAGAGTTAGCACAGAACAAAAGAGTGAACCTGTCTTTCATAGGCTTGTGTCCTGGCAGTGCCTTTTCCTCCTGAGTAATATACGTCCTCTTCGGCATTTTCTTCCAAAACAGGCCTGTTTCGTCACAATTGAACACTTGTTGGGGTTTGAATTTCTCAGTCTCTACGTACCCTTTAAATTCACTCACAAAGTTTTCAGCAGCACATTTGTCTGAGCTTGCTGTCTCCTCATGCCTTACCACACTGTGTATGCCACTACATTTCTTAAATCTGTCAAACCAGCCTCTGCTAGCCTTAAATTCACTAACATCAGCACTGGTTCCAGGCATTTTTTGTATCAGATCGGCATTCAACTACCTTCCCTTCTCACAAATGATCAATTTGAAAACACTATCACCTGCCATCTGTTTATTGTTGATCCACACCACCAACAACTTCACAACCTTTTCGACTGTTTGTGATCTATTTTTGGATGACATGACAACACCTCTCGCAACATCAGCTTCCTTGAGCTCTTTTCTCTTTGCCAGGATAGAAGTGATAGTTGATTTGCTTTTGCCATACATCCTGGCAAGTTCCCTGAAATGAATGCCACTCCCATATTTTTCTATTATCTCCTTCATTTCTATGGTGTTCCTCACTTTCTTAATAACAGGGCCCATGGTAGCTTATTTCACAATCGCAATTAATGGTTGGATGGCTGGCTGGCTAGCTACCAGGATGGCTCGCTGGCTAGCTGGCTGGCTGCCTGGCTGGCTGGCTACCTTGCTGGCTGGCTACCTTGCTGGCTGGCTGTCTAGCTGGATGGCTAGCTGGCTGTGTGATTGGCTAACTGGCTGGCTGCCTGGCTTCCTGGCTGGCTAGATGGATGGCTGGGTGGATGGCTGGGTAGATGGCTGGCTAGCTGGCTGGTTGCCTGGCTGGCTGGTTGCCTGGCTGGCTGGCAGGATGAGAGCGCAGGGAAATGTTCAAGGATAAACAATGCTAGATTGGCTCACGCCGCCTGTGTGGGCAGGCGGATAGGTCTGGTATGCTGGCTGAAACCCGGGGCAATGACTGAAATGCGGGACAAAATTTGGCCGAAAGAAGTGGGCAAAACCCAAAGCGGCCGATTCCCTGAGTAGCCAAAACCAGGGGTTTCACTGTATTCTACATAAGTACACAGTAACACTGCTGACAATTTGGCGATGCTACTGTATGGCATCTCAACATACACTGTATGGCATCCAACATGCACTGTACTATGGAACCTTCCGAGGCCTTAACAATGTACAACTCGATTTTAGAAGCTGGTATATGAAGTTCTTTATTTAGCATTTTGTACGTTTGTGGGGACATAGCTCCTCTCCAAGTAATTATCATAGCTCCAAGGACAATCTCTTGAGGGTCAATGGACTGCACGTCGACAATGATAGGCAGAAACGCAGCATTGTCCTGTGATGTGTTGTAGAGATGAAGCTGCTGAGTTGCCCAACTTCTAATTTGGCCAGTATCATAGTACTCAAGCCTTCCGCCGATACTGATCCGCCATGGATGCAATGCTGGAGTCACTTGCGATCTTCACGTAGAGCATGAAAGCCTTCTTATTTTCCAAATCACAAATCAGCAAATCAGGCTTACACGTACCAAGCACTGTTGGAATCTGCAGCTCCTTGGCCATGGCATGCTTCTTTACCATACAGTCAGAAGCAATGGCATCCACGACGTTATCATGTCATCAAATCCGTTGCCCATGAAGCCTTGGACAAACCTGGAGAAGGTGTCCCAGGGACTCACGCTGCTCACAACCCTCACACTTTGTGTTTATTTGTCTTCGTCCTCTTGCACGTGTTGTCTTAGTTGGCATTAAATTATGTTTGATCATCAAGGCATCAATATACATGGCCTGCTTCATAAGGCTAGTTCCATTCGATGAACCTGCAGGATGAGATGATGTTCCTTCAGCCCCACTCCATCCAGCAAACCCGCCAAAACATTCATCCATTCTTTAAGCTCCTGCTGTCTAGTTGTCACCACCACATTTCCCACTCTGCTTTTCCCAACAAACTTTATTGCCTTCAGGGTGTTTGGGTGCAACACCAGATTCCTTGTTACACAATCTTCTGAATTGTGGAATGCATCCAACCAATTCTTCCGCAATAACAGAACCCTTGTTGACAAATACAACCCAACCCACCCGCAGCTGCTGGAGCATAATACACACCGAACGATGTGTCTTTTGATAACTTCAGCCATTTCTTAACCATCTGCCTGACAACTTTGTCTGACGTCCACAAGGTATTCTGACAGATGCCACCTAGCACCATATGTATGATGCCAGGAATCAGGTGCTTATTTAATATATATAACCGTTGTTGTGGTTTTAGGGGAGCTTCGTCAAGTGCTATAAGTTTCTCACGAAGCTTTTGGATATCTGGCTTTCCCCTACCAGCTGAAGACAAGTGCATTCCCAAATATACGTACTTATATACTGCTGTTGGTTGCAAGGATTGAACTTGAGCTCCATAAATTTCCATTTTATGTGTCGTGTCCACGTACCACTTCCTCATTCTTGGTACCGTTTGAATTTTTAATGTGGCACAATTCTGTGGGTTTATTTCTAAACCAGATGATTCTAAATACCTTAAAAACAGCTGCAATTGTACATGAAGGCCCTGCTTGGACTCAGCAACCAACACCACATCATCAGCAAAAGCCAAGGCAGACACTTTCGACTTGGCATCACCTATTGGCCATCCAATTTGGTCGTTTAACGCCAATAGTGCTTCATTTATTACTATATTAAACAGGATACATGAGAGAGGGTCCCCTTGCTTCACTCTGCACACCCTCCCCTCTTTTCCCATAACCTCAGTAGATGCATCAACATAAGTTGACATAATGTAATTGATTACCAACGGAGGCACATTGTGTATCTGAAGTGCCCTCCTAACTGAGGAATGGTTAACCGAGTCATAGGCTTTCTTTACATCTAAAAAATTGCATAGAGTGGCTTTATTTTTGCTTACTCTCACTAATTATTGCATCCAACATCACATTCTGGGCCAGGCCATCTGTGGGTATTAACGCTCTTTGTGTCATGTGGAGAGGAACCCAATTGATGCATCTCACTGCCAATATTTTATGAAATACTCTAACAATAATACTAGATATAGTTATGGGTCTGTACTGACCTTGTTGGTCAGGATGCTCCACCTTAGGCAGCAAAACAGTTCTGGCCTTCCTAAAAGCCTTCGGTAAATATCCAATATACAGCCAGATGTTAAACAAATCAACCCAGAACTGTTCAGGGAAAATTCTTAGATCTTTAAGCATCCATCCATCAGGACCTGGCGCAGAACTGCCATTGAATGCAGCTACCGCTCTCGAAAACTCATCAGCTTCTACAGGTAACTGCAAATGCCATAATGGTTCTTCGACAAGTGACTGTCTTGGTTTTGTATCCTCATCAGATGGTCTCACAAACAAATTTAACCAAAACTCTTGTAATTGCTCCTTGGATACAGCCTGCTGCCCAGGGGCACCCAAATGCTGCCATCTTCCCTCCAAAACCATCTTTGCACACTTGGTTCTATCCTTGTTATACAGCTTCTGCAGATCTCTATAGACTTGTCTTCCCTGAGCTCTTCTTCCACCCCTATTGTTGTTATACTCGGGGGTATTCCCTCTTCGATTTCCATCTCCTTCATTCTTGATCACATATGTAAGCACAGTTTCCGCCATCTCGTCAAATACACTCTGGACAGAGGCAACATATTCACTGTTAAAACCAAACTCCCCATATACATCCCGCATCTTCTCCACACAAAGTGTGACAAAGTGTAACATATTCTGTAATTTCTGGCATGTGTTCACGTATGCACTTGTATTCATTGTATCAAGTAGGTGCTGTATTAGTGCATGTACTGTTGGAACACTTAAATTGTGTGAGATTTCAATTCCAGACAACCCTTCCCCACCCCCAGTTTCATTGCTCGCCACCTCCTGGTGGTCAACATCTTGAATCCTTAATATACCACCACCATTAACAATAACATCAGACATAAGTCTGTTCACTAAGACTCGATAAGACGCCACTTTCCTGTGGCCCTTAATTGCCTCCACCGATCTCTTGGTGTGGGCTCCCGCCAACAACATATTTATCCCCGCAGGGACACCTTGATCAACATTCCTGACCTCTCTCAGGATCTTCACCTCTGCTATAGCTAGTACATACTCCTCCTCTTTGGACCATCTGGTCTTCACATAGGCAACCGCCCCCTCCACATCCCTATGATATTCGTTGGGATGCTTACTTCTCATATGGATGGACAACCCACTCTTACTTCTACAAACCACACCACACACAAGACATCGAAAAGGAGCTCCATTATCAACAGCTGCCATCATCAGCAAGGACAACTCAACAGAGAAAGGGTTTGCCATGCACAGAACTAGAATGAGACTCACCCACTCTTATGACAACCCGTAAAAAGCTAAATTCAATAAAAGGATCTGCACGTGGCAGTTTGTGCAGCTTTAGCCACAGGAGGACTGATTACCAAAGCTTTCAGCCCCTACCTGCATTACCGACTCCCACCAGGATTATATCTGGAGTCACTGCACGAGGATCTTAATCACTCGAACTGAGAGAATAGAAAGTGGTGCACCAAATGCTATTTGCCAAGAACAAGTGACTTCAGGTCATTATAGACTGTATGCATTAAGGCTCTGGGCCGATTCTATACAATATTAAAATACAGTGAACCCCTGACTTACGAAGGCCTAATCTTACAATAAAATCGACTTACGAAGCGTTTCAAAATAAAAAGAATTCCCCCGATGTACGAACAAAAATTTGACTTACATAATTCATCCTGAACATGTCCACACATCTCTCTGACCTAAGGGTGCCTTAGCTACCCTGCCTTCAGTTAGTGTGCCAATGTTTATAAGCCAGTGTGGTCATTCTCATCCACACATTCAGTACATATTGCATTATTCCAGTGTTTTTAGTTCTTGTAACTGCTAAATAAGCCACCATGGGCCCAAAAAAAGCTTCTAGTGCCATCCCTGTGGTAAAAAGGGTGAAAATTACTATAGAAATGAAGAAAGAGATAATCACAAAATATAAGAGTGGAGTGCGTGTCTCCGAGCTGGCCAGGTTGTACAACAAACCTCAATCAATCACTATTATCTTGGCCAACAAAAAGGCAATCAAGGAAGCTGTTGTTGCAAAAGATGCAAGCATTTTTTCAAAACAAAGATCGCAAGTACTCTAAGATGTTGAGAGACTGTTATTAGTGAGTATAAATGAAAAACAGAAATCAGGAGACAGTGCCTCTCAAGCGATCATACGTAAAAAGGCAAGGCAGTTGCATGACGATTTAATTGAAAAAATGCCTGCAACTAGTGGTCATGCGAGTGAATTTAAGGCCAGCAAAGTTGGGTTTGAGAGATTTAAGACTCATAGTGGCATACACAATGTGATAAGGCATGGTGAGGCTGCCAGTTCGGACAAAAAAGCAGCTGAAAAAAATGTGCAGGAATTCCAGGGGTACATACACGCTGAAGGATTGCAACCCCAATAAGTGTTTGTGACGAAACAGGCCTGTTTTGGAAGAAAATGCCAAACAGGACCTACATTACACAGGAGGAAAAAGTACTGCCAGGATACAAGCCTATGAAGGACAGGGTTACTTATTGTTGTGTAGTAATGCTAGAGTGAAGCCTCTACTCGTGTATCACTCTGAAACTCCCAGAGTGTTCAGGAAAACAATGTTGTCAAAACTAATTTGTGTGTGATGTGGTGGGCAAACAGTAAGACATGGGCCACTAGGGACATTTTCTATGACTGGTTTTACCATGTGTTTGGCTCCACCCTGAAAAATTACCTCCTGGAAAATAAACTGGACCTTAAGTGCCTCCTGGCATTAGACAATGCTCCTGGTCATCCTTCAGACTTGCCAAGGGAATTTCGGGGGAGTTGAGTTTTATCAAAGTGAAATTCTTGCCTCCTAATACCACTCCGCTCCTCCAATCCATGGACCAGCAGGTCATTTCATATTTCAAAAAACTGTACATCAAAGCAATGTTTCAAAAGTGGTTTGAAAGGACCTCAGACACTCGCTAAAGCTAACCTATGACACTGATTTTATGTCATCACTGAATGCTCTTAACTCATATAATGACTCCAACAACATGCTCATTGGAGAAGCCAGGTATACTCAAAAATCAGGGACAAAGGAATTAATGTACAATTGCTATGGATCCCATCACACACTGGATTACTCCTTCATGATAAAGTTGATATGTTAGCACAGAAGAGTACCCAGAAGGAGAATGTAGAATATAACTTTGGTATATCTGTGTCTAGCATTAGGAATAATATTAGAGAGAAGTAAATAATGAAAATGATTGTTATAGGAATGCAGTTAGAAGCCTGAGTCGATCTATAACCCACTATGATAACATGAACATAGATAAGTATGTTTATGGAGCAATGTGCAATGTGAACAGACTGACTGATGTTGTAGTGGCCAGGCTTAGGCTTGGTTACAAGTATTTCTGGCACTTTCGGAGACACACAGATGATGATCAAACTAAATGTAAATTATGTGATCAGGCATATGGTCACTGTCTTGAACACTATGTGCTTAATTGTCCACTTATTGAGGAATACGGAGATAGACAATATAATAACCTATGTGACATGTCAAGATATCTTATTAATGAAAATAAGATACCAGATATATTAAGCAAATTTCCTAAATTTGCTTGTAACAGATAATTGAACTATAGATATGTAGATATAAATCCATATGTATTCCTGTTAACCCTTTGGGGCCTAGTTCCTAGGTATTTTGTGTATCCATATGCTCTTGCACTACTGTCCACAGGATGGATATAGGGTGCACAATAAACTAGCCACTTAGGTGGCAAAATCTAAAAATCTAGACACTCAACTGACCCTAAGAGAGCTTTGGAAAGATCACTTTAGTATCCTCAACTGCATAAACGTTATAGGTAAGGCTTGGGAGGAAGTGACTAACAGGCCCTTGAACTCTGCATAGAGGAAATAGTGGCCAAAATGTGTAGATGAGAGGGATTTTGAAGGGTTTGGGGCTAGCCCTCAGGAGCCTATGCCAGTTGTGGAATATATTGTGGCATCTGGGAAGTCCTTAAGGTTGGAGGTTAGTGGGAAGGATGTGGAAGAGTTGGTGGAGGACAAATATGAAGAACCACTGATGAGCTGCAAGTGCATCTGCAACAGCAAAAGGTCACAACTGAGGAAATTGCTTCAGAGGAGTGGAGAGAGAAATTGAGGAAGTTGCCTTATTCAATGATTAAGGGAATGTGTACAATGTGGTCAAAGGTGCAAACCTTTATGGAGGAAAATCACTCTGACACAGCTATTGCAAGCCGTGGTGGTGACTTTTACAATGACTATGTTGTGAACCACTTTAGGAAAATCTTAAAGGAACGCAAGGTACAGAGCTCTATGGACAGATTTTTGGGGCGACAGATCAAGTGACTTTCAAGTTGTTCCCAGTGGCATTAAAAAACAAAGAAGGGAAGTAACCCAGGAAAAGGACTTGCTACCTTATGTCCTTAACCCTTTGAGGGTCGACAGGCCCTCTCAGAAACTTGTTCTCAGGGTCGGCCAAATTTCAAAAAAAAAAAAATTATTTTTTCTTATGAAAAAATAGTTTTTTTTTCTAAACATTATAGGATAAACAAAAAAATTTTACCATCAATACTTACGGAGATATGGAGGTGTAAAGTTTGCAGAAAATGAGCCCCGTATGGCAACAGCGGCGACTGCCGCTCACCGGTAAACTTTGGTTTACTTGTATTTGAAGGTTTGTTGTTTTTTTTCACTATTTTATTTTTTCACATAACTTTTGTGGCCTATGAGACCAAAGTAAGGTGCAATGTACATATATACACTCGTTGTATACAACACAATAAGCACACAAACGTAATTATCAATATATTGTTTACAAAACTTGTTTACAAAAACAAACAATACAAAACATTGTTTATTACTATTGTTCTCTAATATATATACCAATATACAGTCACTGAACATATTCCTATTAGTTCTGCAGCTTGTGGAACTCTTTGAAACATGGTGTCATACACAATGGTGTTTTATCTTTCTCCCTCATTCTATCTCTTTCAATCTGTCTCTCTCTTTCTATCTGTCTGTCTATCTCTGTCTCACAGGTACACATAAATACAAGTATACATAGTATAAATTACCTAGGACAACCCAAGAAATCCAGACAAAGTGCTGTACTCCGCTTGAAGATGTGAGTAAAAGTGATGACACAGTCTTGTGGCTCTCCGAGACAGAGAGCTAGACAGATAGATAGACAGGGAGCTTGACAGACAGACAAATAGACAGACAGAAATGTTAGTGTACCAGCAGAAACAAAGGGAGGGCGATGTTCATCTAATCTTTTATTATCAGTTCCACCCTCGTTTACGCTCATCAAAAGTCATCTCTTATCAGATGTTATCTCCCCTTATCTTGTCACTGTCATGGGGTGGATTTTTTTTTTCTTGCTTCAAGGGAAAAATATTATTACATCATCTTCTTCCTCTTCTTCCTCCTCCTCCTCTTCCTCATCCTTCTCCTCTTCTTCCTCTTCCCCCTACTCTTCTTCCTCTTCCCCCTACTCTTCCTCCTCCTCCTCTTCCTCTTCCTCCTACTCTTCCTCTTCCTCTTCTTACTCCACCTCCTCTTCTTCCTCTTCCTCCTCTTCCCCCTACTCTTCCTCCTCTTCCCCCTAATCTTCCTCCTACTATTCCTCTTCCTCTTCCTCTTCCTCCTCTTCCTCCTCCTCCTCTTCCTCCTCCTCTTCTTCCTCTTCCTCCTCCTCTTCTTCCTCTTCCTCCTTTTCCCCCTAATCTTCCTCCTACTATTCCTCTTCCTCCTCCTCCTCTTCCTCTTCCTCCTACTCTTCCTCTTCCTCTTCTTCCTCTTCCCCCTACTCTTCCTCCTACTCTTCCTCTTCCTCCTTCTCCTTCTCCTCCATAGTGTAAATTACCAGGAGTTGGCAGCTGTCAAAGTGACATATTGTCTCATTACTCACTCCCCCTCCCGCCTGTCAAAACAATGGGGTCGGATGCTGCTTCCCCTCCATTCTATCTAATTATCTTTCTCCCTCATTCTATATCTTTTAATCTGTCTCTTTTTCTATCTGTCTGTCTATCTCTGTCTCACAGGTACACATAAATGCAAGTATACATAGTATAAATTACCTAGGATAACCCAAGAAATCCAGACAAAGTGCTGTACTCCGCTTGAAGATGTGAGTAAAAGTGATGACGCAGTCTTGTGGCTCTCTGAGACAGAGAGCTAGACGAATAGACAGATAGACAGGGAGCTTGACAGACAGACAAATAGACAGAAATGTTAGTATACCAGCAAAAACAAAGGGAGAGCGATGTTCATCTAATCTTTTGGTATCAGCTACACCCTCATTTACCCTCATCAAACGTCAGCACTTATCAGATGTTATCTCCCCTTATCTTGTTACTGTCATGAGTGAACATTTATTATTACATATTATTATTATTATTACATTATTATTATTATTATGTATTATTATTATGTATTATTATTATGTATTATTGTTATTATTACATATTCTTCTTCTTCCTCTTCCTCTTCTTCCTCCTCCTCCTCTTCTTCCTCCTCCTCCTCTTCCTCCTCCTCCTCCTCCTCTTCTTCTTCCTCCTCCTCTTCCTCCTCCTCCTCTGCCTCCTCCTCCTCTGCTTCCTCCTCCTCTGCCTCCTCCTCCTCCTCCATTCTTGGAACAAGTTTGAAGAGCTTGTAGTTCATAATCACTATCACTATCATCACCAATGCTCACATCTGAGTCTGGGATTTGGGAAAATAGGAGTTTCCTCTTTGATTCTGGTACAACTGAACGTGAACAAGCCGGCCCAGCACCAGAGGTGGAAGGCTGTGGGTTGTCTGGGTTTTCCTCACTATTACCCATATTATGGTCCATTAGTTTCAGTCAAAACCTCACCAGAACTTTGAAACTCATCTTCACTGTCACTTCTATCTGTATTAGAACTGTCACTGGGGAACAAAAGTGTCCCAATTCGCCGAGGAGTGAGGAACTTCTTACCGCCAGGCATGGTGGACATTGTGTACTATGATGGCATTCCCACAATGCACCACTGGGTCCCAGATTTTTTTCCTACTGCGCACACCCACCACACAGACCCATTCTCTCACATCTAGGCCTATCAGCCTTTTCCTGCGAGATTTGACAGTGCTAGAATTTATGCGTACTAGTACGTCAAAAACCCCTACGCGTAAGACGTACTAGTATGGCGGAAACCCTCAAAGGGTTAAGGAAGGGGATTCCCCTTCGAAAAATTAATACACTTCCATCTCCCCTCCTCCCATCTCATCACACATCACTACAGCTTAAATAAAGGTGTCAATTATTTTTCATTTTGTACAGTATATTGTGCATGTATCCTTCTTTTTGTGTGTAGGAAAATGTATATTTCATGTGTTAAAATTTTTTTTCCATATTTTTGGGTGTCTGGAATGGATTAATTGGGTTTCCATATTTCTTATGGGGAAAATTAATTCGGCTTACGATAATTTCAGCTAATGATGAGCTCTCTGAAATGGATTAATAACCTAAGTCGGGGGTTCACTGTACACATCAGTTGAACATAGAAACTGTAAATAAGGATAACTGATTGTAATGCATTACAAATTATAATAATTCACAAATCATTGTAATTGTCAGAATCAATAATGGTACAGTACAACAAAAGAGATCAACAAAGAGAAAGAGAAGATTGATCGATCTGTATTCATGTGATCTATGGATTCTGAGGAAGTATATTTACAAAGAAGGAAGTGTTTAACAGCAAAGGCAGACTTGGTGCACTCAAGTATTTTACTGTTAAGTCTGAGAATTCAGAGAGAATGTGAACAAAAAAAAATTTTTTTGTTTGAACATTACTAAGTTGATATAGTAAACAAATAGTTGAAATACAGTGGACCCGCTTAACGATCAGCTCCCAATGCGACCAATTATGTAAGTGTATTTATGTAAGTGCGTTTGTATGTGTATGTTTGGGGGTCTGAAATGGACTAATCTAATTCACAATATTCTTTATGGGAACAAATTCGTTCAGTAATGGCACCTGAACATACTTCTGGAATGAAATAATATTGTTAACCGGGGTCCACTGTACTCTCTAGACAATATTATCTATCTATAGATATTATTTACATTTAACCCCAACTCTCCTATGGTGAGATTAACACATGCAGAATGGTCATCATCTCTAAGGGGGTCAAGTTCTGTTGCAATGGCTAACACATGCCATGGATGAGGAGGATCTAAATTGGTATTTACAAATGAAACTTGAGGATTTTTTATTATGTGTTGTGTACGTAGGGAATACAGTGGATCCCTGGTTCGTGAAGCCATCGGTATCTGATAAATCCAGTATCCGAAGCATTATATTGCAAAAAAATTTGCCTCGGTTCCCGTTACAAAACCCGGTATGCGATACGATTCGTACGAGACGTGTCCAGTGTTTACAAGCCAGCCAGTGTGCGCTCATCTAAGGATACATTCAGTACATTCCATATTATCCATATTATCACTGTTTTTGGTGCTTGTTTCTGCAAAGTAAGTCACCATGGGCCCCAAGAAAGCTTCTAGTGCCAACCCATCGAGACCAAGGGTGCTAATGACTATTGAAATTAAGGAAATGTGTGCAAAGTGACTTGAAGTGCAAACCTGGTTCTAGTGGCATTAAAAGAAGAAGGGGAGTAACCCCAGAAAAGGACTTGCTACCTCAAGTCCTAATGGAGGGGGATTCCCCTTCTAAACATTAAAAGCTTCGACACTCTCACCTCCTCCCATCCCATCAATCATCACCAGATCTTCATTAAAGGTAAGTGTCAATTTATTTATTTATTTATTTAAACATGATACAGAGAAGTACAAGGAATACAATTTTAAAAGTGCAGCATGCCAAAGCCCCTTGTATGCAGAGCATTATGGGCAGGCTTAAAATTAACTTAAGATTAACTAAGCAATGATACATTCAGTGGTACAAAAATTATTGTAAAACAGATAACAATTTAGTACAAATGAGTATTACAAAGACAGGTCATATGGTCATTTACTGTGTTGCTGTGTAATCAGTAGAATGGAGTATTCTGTTAGGTAATGAAGTTAAATAGTAACAAAGTTTGATTGGGTCACAGGTTGACATTTATGAGACACAATAATGAGATACATATGAGATACAATTTATGAGATACAATTATTCAGTATTTATTTAGTTGTGGGTGAGTAAGTGATTTTTGAGAAGAGACTTGAATTTATAAACAGACAGTGTTTCTTTTATATTCACAGGTAATGAATTCCAGATTTTAGGGCCTTTTATGAGCATTGAGTTTTTGCATAGCGTGAGATGGACACGAGGAACATCAAAGAGTGATCTGTGCCTTGTGTTATGGTCATGTGTTCTGTTAAGGTTGGTAAGATGTTTGAGGGGAGGGTTTACGTCAGAGTTAAGTGTTCTATGTATGTAGTAGGTGCAGTAGTAAGTATGGATGTTTTGTATTGTGAGTAGGTTTAGAGTTTTGAATATTGGTGGAGCGTGTTGTCTGTAATGGGAATTTGTTATCATTCTGACTGCAGCCTTTTGTTGGGTGATTAGTGGTCTGAGATGGTTTATTGTTGTTGAGCCCCATGCACAAATTCAATAGGTGAGATAGGGGTAAATAAGTGAGTGATATAGGGCCAGGAGGGCTGACTGTGGAACATAGTACCGTATTTTCGATAGTATGCCTATGGTCTTGGAAATTTTTTTGGAAATTTGTTGTATATGTGTTTGAAATTTGAGTCTATTATCAAGGTAGATTCCTAAGAATTTTCCCTCTGTGAGTTTTGTGATAGGTGATCCATTTATCATTATGCTTAGAGACACATCTGTAGCTCTGTTACCAAACTAAATGTAGTAGGTTTGGTCAATGTTTAGAATAAGTTTGTTGGTCCTCATCCAGGCTGATATTTTCTGCAATTCGGTATTTACAGTATTGGCTAGCATGACTGGGCTCAGGTAAGAGTAGACGTATGTAGTGTCATCTGCAAATAGTGTGGGTTTGAGTAGTTGTGATGCATTTGGTAGGTCATTTATGTATATGAGAAAGATAAGAGGGCCTAGGACACTTCCCTGTGGGACACCAACTGTAATTGGCTGTGCGGAAGAGTGTGCCCCATTTGTGTACACATATTGGCTTCTGTTGCTGAGGTATGACTTTAGGTAGTTGAGGGAGTGCCCTCTTATTCCATAGTGCGACAATTTTATGTAGAGTAAGTCATGGTCAACTGTATCGTAAGCTTTACTTAAGTCAATGAAGATCCCCAGTGGGACTTCTTTTTTTTCTATTGCTGTATAAATATGTTCTAGCATGTGGATAATAGCATCATTAGTATTTTTATTAGGTCTGAACCCAAATTGACAGGGGTTGAGTATGTTGTGGGAGATGAGGTAGGAATAGATACGCTTATGGATTAATTTTTCAAAGATTTTAGAGAGAGGGTGTAAGTTGGATATTGGCCTATAGTTATTCAAGTCTGTGTGGTCTCCTCCTTTATGGATCGAGGTGACCCTTGCTATTTTGAGAACTGTAGGAAAGGTAGAGGATTCAATGGATTTGATAAAGAGTGTTGCAATGATTGGTGATAGCACCTGTGACACTTTTTTGTATATAATGGGTGGTAAGGTATTTAAATCTCCCGTCTTGTTTTTTAGTTTGTTGATAAAAAGGGAGACTTCAGTTGGGTTAGTCGGAGCTAGGAACAGTGTGTTCGGGTAGTTGCCAGTGAGGTAGTCATTGGGTGGGGTATCTGAGCTTGGGATTTTATTGGCAAGATTTTTTCCTATAGTGGAGAAGAAATCATTGAGTCTGTTTGCTGTTTCAGTAGGTGGGAATTGGGGTTCATCTGGTTTTAATTCAATTTCGCTATTTCGTGTTATCTTTTTTGTTCCTAGTATTTCTGATAGGGTTTTCCAGGTCTTTTTTATGTCACCTCGTAAGTTGGATAATCTGTTCTCATAATACAATTTTTTACGCATTCTTATTAGGCTGGTTAGGATTGACAAGTAACGTTTTGTTTGGTCTCTGGTTATGTGGCCCATTCTGTACTGTTTTTTGTATTGGTGTTTTGTATTTATGGATTTGAGGATACTGGGTGTTAGCCAGCGACTGTTCAGTCTCTTCGCAGTCATCTGTTTAGTTTTTTTAGGGCAGTGCTCGTTATAGACGTATTTGGTCTTTTTTAGAAAATTATTAATACATTCGTCAATATCTGTATAGATTTCTAGCTCAGTGTGCCAGTCAATGTTTGTCACTGCTGCTGTGAAGTTATTGATAGCTGCCTCATTGTGAAGTCTGAAAGTGACTTTAGTAGTGTCTAGGGGTAATTTGCCAAAGTTTGTTATGAGGAAGGTAGGGTAATGGTCTGTGGTATTATCTGTGATTATGCCTGATCTTAAGGGGGATATGGTGTTGGTCCAGATGTGGTCTAGTAGGGAAACACTAGTCTCTGTAACTCTTGTAGGTTTTGTTACTGTTGGTAGCAACATGCAGTTACTCATAGTGTTTGTGAATTCAGTAACATGTGGGTCTTGGTTTTGTAGGAGATTTATATTGAAGTCACCTGAGAGTAGTAAGTGATCTATGTTCATGTGTGCATCAGTTATCGTACTTCCTAGGTTTTCACTAAAACGGCTAATATTTGACTGTGGTACTCTGTAGATGTTTATCACTGTGAGAGGTTTTTGTAGGTATTTGGATTTGAATTTAGCTATTATATATTCCCCATGTTCATCACTTGTGCAAGTATTAGTGATACATTCTAGTTGGTCTGAGTAGTATATAGCTGTGCCACCCCCTTGCTGATCTGGCCTACAGTTGTGTATGGCTGTGTAACCAGGAATGGCATAGACATCTGTAGTATCAGGCTTTATCCAGGTTTCGGTGAGAGTAATGATGGACATACTGCCATGCAGGGAATTTAGTAATGTTATGAGGTCATTGTAATGTTTGCTTAAAGATCTAATATTGCAGTTAAAGACGGTTATGTTGTTGTTGGCTCTGAGAAGTGCCTTTGATTGTTCTGCTGTGTAGTAATTACAGTTACTGTTTGATTCATTTAAGTCATTAGATAAGAGGTTGGTATCAGGATCAGTGCTAGTTATCATAAGATTTACAGTGAATCTATAGTTAGAATTAAGTAAAAGACAAAGTAAATATTCTAAAGCTATAAAATAGTACCTGAATTATTTTAACAAATGTAAAAAAATATGAGCTAAGGTAGCTCTTTAAAGCTAAAATAAATGAGGCAATATAAAAGGGACTAAAATAATTTGTGGTGAACGAAGAAGTGGTAATCAAATAAATGAATATAATGGCAAAATAATGAGCTTATTACACTTTAGCACCTGAGAATAGCACCTTGATTATTTTAACAATTGTGAATATATGAACTAAGGTTGTTATATAAAGCTAAAATAAAAGAGAAAAAATATAAGGGACTAAATTAAGTAATGGTAAACAAAGTTAAAATGATAGATAGTCACTATGATATAATATTGATTTGGGAGTAAGATCTGATTTGTTATATATAATAAGTTGAGCAATATATTGTACTATAAAAAAGTAAAAAAAATAATATGAGGTAGTTGGTACTAGTTAGCAAAAGATAGTTAAGGGCCTTGGACAATGATATAATTGAAATATACACTAATTGCACACACAATATAGTCACTAAGATATGAAAATAATCTTAGAGTAGGATTTGCCTTATAGCATAAAGTTTGAGCAGTTAATATCACTATAGGAATATTTTTTGAGGTAGTTGGTACTAGCTAGTGAGGGATGGTAAAGGAATTGTACAGTAGTGTAGTAGGAACATACACTAGTTAGTTATTTGTAGTTAGGGAGAAAAAGGGGAAAATTTGGTAAGATTATTAGAGAAATTAAACAGGGCTTAAGTAGGAAAGAAAAAGGTAATACAGATATTTATAAAGAGTAGGTATCCTATTAACAAATAATAATTTGTGAATAGGGAATCTGGGAAAATAACACAAAAAGGGTTACAAAAAGAACTGTGTGGGACACATAGGATAATGAGGTAGTAAAATACTATCTTGGAGGTGATAGTACAGGGATTAATTCAATAATTACATAGCAACATATACTAAAAAACTATCTTTTGCTAGCTAGTACCAACTACCTCATTTTTTTTTTACTTTTTATTGTGCAATAAACTGCTCAATTTATTTAATATTACAAATCAGATCTTACTCCTAAACCAATATTATTTCATAGTGACCATCTGTCCATTTAACTTTGTTTACCATTACTTAATTTTAGTCCCTTATATATTTTCTCCTTTATTTTAGCTTTATATAACTACCCTAGTTTATATATTCACAATTGTTAAAATAATCAAGGTGCTATTCTCAGGTGCTAAAGTAGAATAAGTTCACAATTTTGCCATTATATTCCAAAGCTCATTTATTTGATTACCACTTTATTGTTCACCACAACTTATATTAGTCCCTTTTATATTATAATTTTATACTATAATTCTAACTTTAAAGAATTACCTTTATAGTACTACCTACTATCATATTCCCAAGCTCCATTACTTGATCATCACTTTATTTGTATTAGTCCCTTTTATATTGTCTCCTTTATTTTAGCTTAAAAAAAAAAAAAACTACCTTAGCTCATTATTTTACATTTGTTAAATAATTCAGGTGCTATTTTTTAGCTTAAGACTATTTACTTTGTTTTATACTTAATTCTAACTATAGATTCACTACAAATCTTATGATTACAAGCATTGATCCTGATACCAACCTCTTATTTGTTACGCGCCCCTACTTCACTCCATTATATACAAAAATAAAAGGCCTGGTTAAAATAAGTTCTGTAATAATATATCGTGAACCACTTTATTACTAGCTAGATAAAGCAGGTTCGACTATATATTATTATCGGGTACAGTATGAATCATCAAAAGTACTCTCATTCTATTATATTGTATTATATTATATTATTATTAGGTTAGGTATTACGAATCTGTAACCACTACTGTAGTGACCAATTGGTGGTTCTAGAATTGACGCCACGCGTCGCCTTCTGGCAGAGCTGAAGTCATACTATGGAGTAGTTGAGTGAGTCAGTCAGCTCCTAGCTCTGACTCGGTACGGGTCTTCAACCCAAAGCTCCTAGCTTAAACTAAAACTTTATACCAAGTCTATTGTCTTGCCTTTGCCATTAGTTACCTGAAGTCTGGTAATTCATGTCACTTATGAAAGATAACTATTTCGTTACCCTAGACCTTTCTAAAAGAGTTAAATGGTGAGATTAGTAGATTATTAATTGAAATTATTGTATCATACTCTGTTAATGAGAATTTGAACGTAAGATTGGGTTCCTTGCTGTATAGTATTTCATTTATAATTGCTTGTGGTTATTTTAATTCACTAACCAAATACCAATGAAGCTAAACGATTGGTAATAAAATAAAACTAACAAAAAATTGGAGTTATTTGTGCCCCTATTGTTACGGTGAAGATTAAAAAGAGAACTATTTTAGAAGCATATGACATGCTCCCTATTAGTTACCAAATAGCTTTTCGTTCCATGAAACGGCAAACAGGACAAACTTATTTAGATTTTGCCCGAGGGAAAGCAGTGGCATTTGAACGTTGGTGTCGAGCTTCTCGGGTCACGACTTTAAAAGATCTATCACAATTAATGTTACTAGAAGATTTGTATGCAAATTTTCCAGAGGGAGTTCGCCAGTATCTTGTTGGCCATCCGCAAACGATGTTGTTAGAGACTGCCGCGCTGGCAGACAACTTTGAGATTTCCCAGAGGTTGGTACAATCTGAAAGCAGCCAGGTTATCAAACCAGCAACGAGACCCGAACCTGCGAAGCCTTTCGGAAAGCGACCTACCCAACCCGTTCACTCCCGTGTAACAAGTAAACCCAAAGTAAAACACCAAATTCAATCGAGCCCATCCTATAGACCAGATAGGTCATGGGAAAAAATTAAATGTTCGTACTGTTCGAAGCTGGGACATTTCAAATCACAATGCTTTAAGCGTGATAGGGACCAGGGAAGGAGTCCATCATATAGATTGCCCACACAAATAATATCCTCTACGACTCATCCAAGGAAGTCCGAGCCAAGAGTAGACGCTCTGTCCCAAGGAAAAGGAACAGATCCTCCTAGTTGACTAAGCAGAATATGGGTATCATCGTCAAACTTGTCAAGGGCTATGAGTCCTTACTTTTCCAAAAGCAAAGTAGGAATTACCGATAGCCAGTTGTTGCAAGTAAATTCCTTTAGGGATACGGGGTCCTACTTAACATTGTTAAGAGAAGGACTGTTATCATTCCCCGCCGGATCATATACGGGTTTCGACGCTCTGTTGGAAGCTTATGGTGGCTCCACTACGCGAGTACCCCTGTACAAGTTATATGTTGAAACTCCTATTTTTACAGGCTGGACGTCAATCGGAGTGTCTCCAACTAACTTCCCCATAAAAGACGTAGACCTATTGATTGGGAACGACTTAGCAGAAGAAGGAATATGGAAAGAGCCCATAGTTATGGAAAATCCAACCGAGGAAAATTACGTCATCGAAGCCCGACGAACGGAACCTACCCTCTTTCCTCTGAGCGTAGTAACCCGGGCGATGACCAAACAGTCGCGTTCTCCGTTGGTATCGGAGGAAGTCATGGACGACGTCGACATAGGAGTAGGAGACATATTGAACGAAAGCTCGAGTGTCGAGCCAACAATCCACCCAGAACCGATACCAGTTCTTAAGTCGGTGGTTTCCGAAATAGATTTATTCTCGAAGGAGGATCTAGTAAGAGAACTCCAAATAGACCCCTCCTTAAGCAACATCAGGAAGCTTGCTGTGTCGGGAGAAGAAGCCCTTAAAGGTGACAGCTCTTACTATTGGGAGAAGGACTTACTGAAAAAGAAGCTAGGATCTCTTAAAAGTGATCATCTAGTGGTCTTGCCTACCCCGTTTAGAAATTTAGCATGTAAGTTTGCTCATGACAGTCCTCAAGGTGGACATCTGGGACAAAAGAAGACTTTTAGAAAAATTGCTAAGCACTTCACATGGCCAAAAATGAAGGAAGAAGTGGAACGGTATGTAAGAAGCTGTTCCGTGTGTCAACTAGTAGGCAAACCTGCACATAATCCACCACCTGCGCCGTTGAACCCTATACAAGTAACAGGCGAACCCTTTTCTCGTCTGGTGATCGACTGTGTCGGCCCGCTACCCAAGACTCGGCAGGGCAACCAGTTCCTGTTCACTATCATGGACACAGTCACCAGGTACCCGGAAGCAGTTCCTCTCAGGAGGATTAATGCTCGCCTAATATTGAGAGCACTGATTAAGTTCTTCTCTCACTTCGGATTTCCAAGAGAAGTTCAATCGAATCAAGGGTCGAATTTTACTTCAAAATTTTTCCGTGAAGCCTTGGCTCAGTTAGGGGTCAAGATGGTTTACGCGACGGCCTATCGACCCCAGTCACAAGGCGTGGTGGAAAGGTTCCATCAAACTTTGAAGATTATGATGAGGTCCTATTGTTTACAGTATTCCAAAGATTGGGATGAAGGTATTCCACTTCTCTTGTTTGCCCTAAGAGAAAGCGAACAAGACAACTTGAAGTTTTCGCCATTTGAGTTAATATATGGGCATCAAATTAGAGGACCAGTACAGGTTCTCAAAGAAGCTTGGACTGGGGAAGAAATGCCGACTTTTAGGAGCTCTCCTACCTTAATGAAAGAACGCTAGAGAATTGGCTGCCGAAAACTTACGACAAGCACAGAGTAAGATGAAGGAGGAATACGATCGTCGAACTAAACTTCATTCATTTGAACCAAAAGATCAAGTTCTGGTTCAACGATTTCATCAGGGACATGCTCTACAGCCCAAATTTGAAGGTCCTTTAGAAATCGTGAAGCGCCTAAGTGACGTGAACTACTTGGTAAGGATGCCGAAGAAGAGGAACTCACAACGGATGTATCACGTTAACCAACTTAAACCCTATTCAGGAATCGTTTCACCAGTTTCTACTATAACTCCTCTGAACCAAGAACGGGTTTCAATAAGTTCGGATGAAATGATAGGAATACCAGTTCTTCTGAACAATTCGACAGCCTTAAAGAATTTAAATTCTCTACTGATAAATCTGGAAGTGGACAAAGGACACGAAATAAAATCCCTGATTAAGGCAAATCTCCACCTATTCAATGACGTCCCAAAACCGTGTACGTTGGGTGTGCACGATGTTACTCTCAGAGAACCTACTCCAATCAAGCAATCTCCCTACAGAGTGAGTCCCAAGAAACAAGGTGAGCTAGAGGCAGAGGTGAACTTCTTACTCTCACACGGGTTGATAAAACCAAGTAACAGTCCTTGGGCATCCCCGTGCATTCTAGTCCCCAAACCAGATGGGACCTCCCGTATGTGCACGGATTTTAGAAAAGTCAATGCTGTAACAGTACCTGATGGGTTTCCAATACCCAGAATTGACGACTTAATAGACAAGGTCTCCAGAGGTAAGTATATCAGTAAATTGGACTTGTTAAGAGGGTATTACCAAGTCCCGTTGTCACCAAGAGCTCAAGAGATATCGGCTTTTACGATACCTGGTGGCCTATACAAGTATTGCGTTATGCACTTCGGCTTCTGTAACGCGGCTTCTACGTTCCAGCGTATTATGAACATACTTACGGGCGGATTGGACGGAGTAGAAGCTTACTTAGACGTGTTAATCGTATACAGCGACAGTTGCCCCAACACCTTAAACAGCTTAAAGCCTTGTTTGACACCTTAAGTAAACATAATTTTACAGTGAATTTGTCCAAGTGTGAGTTTGGCCAGACGAAAATTAAATACTTAGGATTTCGGATTGGACAAGGTGAAGTCGCTCCTTTGAATGCCAAAGTAAAGGCCCTCTTAGAATTTCCTACCCCTAAGGATAGGAAAAGCGTATCAAGATTTTTAGGAGTTGCCGGTTACTACCGTCGGTTCTGTCCGAATTTTGCCCTACTTCACTCCATTATATACAAGAATAAAAGGCCTGGTTAAAATAAGTTCTGTAATAATATATCGCGAACCACTTTATTACTAGCTAGATAAAGCAGGTTCGACTATATATTATTATCGGGTACAGTATGAATCATCAAAAGTACTCTCATTCTATTATATTGTATTATATTATATTATTATTAGGTTAGGTATTACGAATCTGTAACCACTACTGTAGTGACCAATTGGTGGTTCTAGAATTGACGCCACGCGTCGCCTTCTGGCAGAGCTGAAGTCATACTATGGAGTAGTTGAGTGAGTCAGTCAGCTCCTAGCTCTGACTCGGTACGGGTCTTCAACCCAAAGCTCCTAGCTTAAACTAAAACTTTATACCAAGTCTATTGTCTTGCCTTTGCCATTAGTTACCTGAAGTCTGGTAATTCATGTCACTTATGAAAGATAACTATTTCGTTACCCTAGACCTTTCTAAAAGAGTTAAATGGTGAGATTAGTAGATTATTAATTGAAATTATTGTATCATACTCTGTTAATGAGAATTTGAACGTAAGATTGGGTTCCTTGCTGTATAGTATTTCATTTATAATTGCTTGTGGTTATTTTAATTCACTAACCAAATACCAATGAAGCTAAACGATTGGTAATAAAATAAAACTAACAAAAAATTGGAGTTATTTGTGCCCCTATTGTTACGGTGAAGATTAAGTCGTAACATTATTTAATGACTTAAATGAATCAAACAGTTACTGTAATTACTACACTGCAGAACAATCAAAGGCACTTCTCAGTGCCAACAACAACATAACTATCTTTAACTACAATATCAGATCTTTAAGCAAGCATTACGATGACCTCATAGCATTACTAAATTCCTTACATGCCAATATGTCCATCATTACACTAACTGAAACCTGGCTAAAGCCTGATAGTACAGATGTCTATGCCATTCCTGGTTACACAGCCATACACAACTGTAGGCCAGACCAACAAGGGGGTGGCACAGCCATATACTACTCAGACCAACTAGAATGTATCACTAATACTTGCACAAGGGATGAACATGGGGAATATATAATAGCCAAATTCAAATCCAAATACCTACAAAAACCTCTCACATTGATAAACATCTACAGAGTTCCACAGTCAAACATTAGCCAATTTAGTCAAAACCTAGGAAGTATGATAACTGATGCACGCATGAACAAAGATCACTTACTACTCTCAGGTGACTTCAATATAAATCTCCTGCAAGACCAGGACCCACACGTTACTGAATTCACAAACACAATGAGTAACTGTATGTTGCTACCAACAGTAACAAAACCTACAAGAGTTACAGAGACTAGTGTTTCCCTACTTGACCACATCTGGACCAACACCATATCCCCTTTAAAATCAGGCATAATTACAGATAATACCACAGACCACTACCCTACTTTCCTCATAACAACTCTTGGTAAACTACCCCAAGACACTACTAAAGTCACCTTCAGACTTCACAATGAGGCAGCCATTAATAACTTCACAACAGCAGTAGCAAACATTGACTGGCACACTGAGCTAGAAATCTATACAGATATTGACGAATGTATTAATAATTTTCTAAAAAAGACCCAATACCTCTATAACAAGCACTGCCCTAAAAAAACTAAACAGATGACAGCTAAGAGACTGAACAGTCCCTGGCTAACACCCAGCATTCTCAAATCCATAAATACAAAACACCAATATGAAAAACAGTACAGAATGGGTCACATAACCAGAGACCAAACAAAACGTTACTCGTCAATCCTAACCAGCCTGATAAGAAGGGCAAAAAAATTGTATTATGAGAACAGATTATCCAACTTACGAGGTGATATAAAAAAGACCTGGAAAACCCTATCAGAAATTCTGGGAACAAAAAAGATATCACGAAATAGCGAAATAAAATTAGCAAAATCAGATGAACCCCAACTCCCACCAACAGAAACAGCAAACAGACTCAATGATTTCTTCTCCACTATAGGACAAAACCTTGCCAATAAAATCCCAAGCTCAGATACCCCACCAAATGACTACCTCACCGGCAACTACCCGAACACACTGTTCCTAGCTCAGACTAACCCATACGAAGTCTCCCTTATTATCAACGCATTAAAAAACAAGGCAGGAGATTTAAATACCTTACCACCCTTTATATACAAAAAAGTGTCACAAGTGCTATCACCAATCATTGCAACACTCTTTAACAAATCCATTGAATCCTCCACCTTCCCTACAGTACTCAAAATAGCAAGGGTCACCCCGATCCACAAAGGAGGAGACCAAACAGAGTTGAATAACTATAGGCCAATATCCAACTTACACCCTCTCTCAAAAATCTTCGAAAAATTAATTCATAAATGAATCTACTCCTACCTTATCTCCCAAAACATACTCAACCCCTGCCAATTTGGATTCAGGCCTAATAAAAATACTAATGATGCTATTATACACATGCTAGAACATATATACACTGCAATAGAGAAAAAAGAAGTCCCACTGGGGATCTTCATTGACTTACGTAAAGCTTTTGATACAGTTGACCATGACTTGCTCCACGTAAAATTGTCACACTATGGTATAAGAGGGCACTCCCTCAACTACCTCAAGTCATACCTCAGCAACAGAAGCCAATATGTGTACGCAAATGGGGCAAACTCTTCTGCACAACCAATTACAGTTGGTGTCCCACAGGGAAGTGTCCTTGGCCCTCTTCTCTTTCTCCTATACATAAATGACCTACCAAATGCTTCGCAATTACTCAAACCCACACTATTTGCAGATGACACTACATACGTCTTCTCCCACCCGAGCCCAGTCACGCTAGCCAATACTGTAAATACCAAATTACAGAAAATATCTACCTGGATGAGGACTAACAAACTTACACTAAACATTGACAAAACCTACTTCATTCAGTTTGGTAACAGAGCTACAGATGTCCCTCTTAACATAATGATAAACGGATCACCTATCACAAAGCTAACAGAGGGAAAATTCTTAGGAATCCACCTTGATAATAGACTCAAATTTCATACACATATACAACAAATTTCTAAGAAAATTTCCAAGACTGTAGGCATACTATCGAAGATACGGTACTATGCTCCACAGTCAGCCCTCCTGGCCCTATATCACTCTCTTATTTACCCCTATCTCACCTATGGAATTTGTGCATGGGGCTCAACAACAATTAACCATCTCAGACCACTAATTACCCAACAAAAGGCTGCAGTTAGAATGATAACAAATTCTCACTACAGGCAGCACACTCCACCAATATTCAATACACTAAACCTACTCACCATACAAAACATCCATACTTATTACTGCACCTATTACATACATAGAACACTTAACTCTGATATTAACCCTCCCCTCAAACATCTCCTTGCCAACCTCAACAGAACACATGACCATAACACAAGGCACAGATCACTCTTTGATGTTCCTCGTGTCCATCTCACACTATGCAAAAACTCAATGCACATAAAAGGCCCTAAAATCTGGAATTCATTACCTGTAAATATAAAAGAAACACTACCTGTTTATAAATTCAAGTCTCTTCTCAAAGATCACTTACTCACCCAAAACCAAATAAATACTGAATAACTGAACCTTATAAATTGTATATCTTAAATGTTTCTCACAATTATATCACATAAATGTTAAACCTAAAACCCAATCTAACTTTATTATTTTTTAAATACACTACCTAACAGAATACTCCATACGACTGAATGTACAACAATGCATGCAACCATATGACCTGTCTTTGTAATACTCACTTGTGCTTTATAGTAATCTGTTTACATTAATGTTTTATCACTGATTTCATCATTGCTTAGTTAATCTTAAGTTAATTTTAAGCCAGCCCGTAATGCTATGCATAGTATAAGTGGCTTTGGCATGCTGCTCTTATCTGTATTTTTTTGTACCTCTGTATGTGTGCTCAAATTGTTAATAAATAAATAAATAAATAAATAAATAAAATGTAGTAAGAAATTGGTCACTAATATCAGTCAGACTCTGTAATGTTTGCATCATGAAGGAAGATTGCTAGTTCATTTTCATTTGTAATGTAGTAAACACGGCCTACATTTGTTTTTCTTACTAGAATTTGTCCATCACGTACAAAGCACTGGTTAATTTTATCATTATTCTCACGTTTCAGTTTTCTCACTCTGTACAGGAGGTTCTGTCGTTTTCTTGTGAGACACTCATTTATGAATACAGTGGTCCCTCAATAATCATCTGGCCTGAAAGTCGTCCATTTCGGAAATAGTCCTGTTTTTTCATCTAAATATTGGCTCGCAAATGGTCCGGTAACTCGCTAATAGTCCTTCGTCTCGGACATGTACTCACGCTCTGAGCTGCCTGGGCCTTCCCTTCCCAGCCAATGTGCCATTGTTTACCAGTGAGCGACGGTCCCCTCACGTGCTCCAGCGAAATATTTCATAATACAGTGGACCCCCGCATAACGATATTAATCCGTTCATGAGAGCTCATTGTTATGTGAAATTATCATTATGCGAATGAATTTTCCCCATAAGAAATAATGGAAATCAAATTAATCCGTGCAAGACACCCAAAAGTATGAAAAAAAAAAATTTACCACATGAAATATACATTTTCCTACACACAATGAGAAGGATACATGCACAATAGTAGAGTAGTACATGCACAGTATATATTGTGCATGAAGTACTCTACTAAATGAAGAATAAATGACACTTACCTTTATTGAAGATGCAGCAATGACTGATGAGACACTGTGTCCTGGGAGTGCCTTTTCCTCCTGAGTACTGTAGGTCCTGTTTAGCATTTTCTTCCAGAACAGGCCTTATCACACTGTGTATGCCACTACGATTCTTAAATCTCTCAAACCAACCTTTGCTGGCTTTAAATTCACCAATGTGAGCACTAGTTCCAGGCGTTTTTCCCTGTTCACCTGGGTGTTAGTCGACTGGTGTGGGTTGCATCCTGGGAGACAAGATTAAGAACCCCAATGGAAATAAGTTAGACAGTCTTCGATGACACTGACTTTTTTGGGTTATCCTGGGTGGCTAACCCTCTGGGGTTAATTGTTTCTTGGTATTCTCAATAAGCCACACCAACAACGGTGCTACAGTAGCAGCAGCTGACAGTGCTACAGCAGCAGCAGATGATGCTACAGCAGCAGCAGACGGTACTACAGCAGCAGCAGCAGCAGACGGTACTACAGCAGCAGCAGCAGCAGCAGCAGCAGCAGCAGCAGCAGCAGCAGCTGACAGTGGTACAGCAGCAGCAGCAGCAGCAGCTGACAGTGCTACAGCAGCAGCAGCAGCTGACAGTGCTACAGCAGCAGCAGCAGCAGCAGCAGCAGCAGCTGACAGTGCTACAGCAGCAGCAGCAGCTGACAGTGCTACAGCAGCAGCAGCAGCTGACAGTGCAGCAGCAGCTGACAGTGCTACAGCAGCAGCAGCAGACGGTACTACAACAGCAGCAGCAGCAGCAGCTGACGGTGGTACAGCAGCAGCTGACAGTGCTACAGCAGCAGCAACAGCTGACAGTGCTACAGCAGCAGCAGCAGCAGCTGACAGTGCAGCAGCAGCTGACAGTGCTACAGCAGCAGCAGACGATGCTACAGCAGCAGCAGACGATGCTACAGCAGCAGCAGACGGTACAACAGCAGCAGCAGCAGACGGTACTACAGCAGCAGCAGCAGCAGATGGTACTACAGCAGCAGCAGCAGCAGCAGCAGCAGCAGCTGACGGTGCTACAGCAGCAGCAGCAGCTGACGGTGCTACAGCAGCAGCAGCAGCTGATGGTGCTGCAGCAGCAGCTGATGGTGCTACAGCAGCAGCAGCAGCTGATGGTGCTACAGCAGCAGCAGCAGCTGACAGTGCTACAGCAGCAGCTGATGGTGGTACAGCAGCAGCAGCAGCTGACGGTGCTACAGCAGCAGCAGCAGCAGCAGTTGACCATGGTACCACAGTATTTCGATAATATTCCTCACCCTTTTTACCACAGGGTTGGCTCTAGAAGCTTTCTTGGGGCCCATGGTCACTTATTTTGCAGATAAAATCACCAAAAACACTGTAATAATACGAAATGTTATGATTGTATGCTTGGATGTTACCGCGGAGGCTAGCTTGTAAACAATGCCACCGGTGGAACATGTGAGGCTGGCTCAGGCCGCACATTAGACGCGTCTCGGACGAGTAGTGTTGAGCGGGTTTTTTAGCAGTATGCGAGGCAAAATCTTAGCGATAAAATGTATCGGTATGCGGATTTAATGTTATGTGATGCCAACGGAATGCGGGGGTCCACTGTATTCCATTTATTTTAGTGCTTGCAAGTTATTTAAGTGCTAAATAAGCTACTATGGCTCCAAAGAAAGCTCCTAGTTCCAAGCCTTTGGTAAAGAAGGTGAGAAATACGATTGACTTTAAGAAAAACATCATTGAACAATATGATAGTGGCGTAAGTGTGGGCGAACTGGCCAGGATGTATAACAAATCCCGTACAACCATATCTTCCATCATAACCAAGAAAAAGGAAATCAAGGACGCTGTTGTTGCAAAGGGGGTAAATATGCTGACAAAAATGAGATCACCAGTACTCAAAGATGTTGAGAAGTTATTATTGGTGTGGATAAATGAGAAACAATTAGCAGGAGATAGTCTTATGACGTCGCTTATTTGTGAAAAGGCTAGGCAGTTGCATGACGATTTGGTAAAGAAACTGCCTGCAACTAGTGGTGATGCGAGTGAATTTAAGGCCAGCAAAGGCTGGTTTGAGAGATTTAAGAAGCATACTGGCATACACAGTGTGGTAAGGCATGGTGAGGCTGCCAGTTCGGACCACAAGGAGACTGAAAAATATGTGCATGAATTCAAGGAGTACATAAACAGTGAAGGACTGAAACCTGAATAAGTGTTCAATTGTGATGAAACAGGCCTCTTTTGGAAGAAAATGCCAAAGAGGACCTACATTACTCAGGAAGAAAAGGCACTGCCAGGACACAAGCCTATGAAAGACAGGCTGATGCTAATGTTCTGTGCTAATGCTAGTGGGGATTCCAAAGTGAAGCCATTACTAGTGTGCCATTCTGAAAATCCCAGTGTGTTCAAGAAAAACAATGTTATGAAGAGTAAATTGTGTGTGTTTTGGAGATCTAATAGTAAGGCATGGGTCACAAGGGACATTTTCGTCGAGTGGTTCAATGAAGTGTTTGGTCCTAGTGTGAATAATTACCTCTTGGAAAAGAAATTGGATCTCAAGTGCCTCCTAGTAATGGACAATGCACCTGCTCATCCTCCAAACTTGGATGACCTAATTCTGAAGGAGTTTGGGTTCATCACAGTAAAGTTCTTGCCCCCGAATACCACTCCTCTCCTCCAGCCCATGGACCAGCAAGTCATTTCAAACTTTAAAAAACTCTACACCAAAGCAATGTTTGAAAGGTGCTTGAATGTGACCTCAGACACTCGCTTGACCCTACGAGATTTTTGGAACGAACACTTCAGTACATATTCTCCACTGCGTAAGCCTTATAGGTAAAGCTTGGGAGGGAGTGACTACCAGGACTTTGGAGAAAATTGTGGCCAGATTGTGTCCATAAGAGGGATTTTGAAGGGTTTGAGGCAGCCCCTGATGAGCCTATGTCAGTTGTAAACTCTATTGTCGCACTGGGGAGTTCCATGGGGTTGGATGTGAGTTTGGAGTATGTGGAAGAGTTGGTGGAGGACCACAACGAAGATCTAACCACTGAGGAGCTGCAAGAGTTTCAGCAGGAAGAGCAACAGATCGCAGCTCAGAATCTTGCTGCAGAGGAGGAGGAAGAGAGATGGAGGAAGATGCCTTCTTCAGAAATTAAGAAGATTTTTGAAATGTGGGGTAGGATGGAAATATTTATGGAGAAACATCACCCAGAGAAGGATGTTGCAAGCCATATTGGTAACTTGTACAGTGACAGAGTCTTGGCCCATTTTAGGGAAGTTTTAAAGAGACACCAGAAACAGAGCTCTCTGGACAGTTTTTTTGCGAGACAGGACTCCAGTGACTCTCAAGGTGGTCCTAGTGGCATTAAGAAACAGAGAAGTAACCCAAGAAAAGCAATTGGTACCCGAGGTGTTGATGGAAGGGGATTCCCCTTCCAAACAGTAAATCATCCAATCTGTCTCCTTCTCCAGTCTTCCATACACAAAGAAGAATCGCCAATAAAGGTATGTGTTATTCTGTTAATGTTTCATTTATCATGTGCCACTGTGTTGTTTATGTACTACATCTATATTTCATGTAAAAAAAAATTTTGTTTTAATACTTCTGGGTGTCAGGAATGGATTAATTGCATTTACATTATTTCTTATGGGGAAAATTGATTCGAAAGTCGTCCATTTCGATAATAGTCCCACTTCCAGGAACGGATTATGGACGATAATTGAGGGACCACTGTACATCTTTTTTTGCTTTGATAGATGAAATTATTAGATCTTTTTTCCTGTCTTGTGTGTGAAATCTGAGCATAACACTTTTTCTACTTTGGTTCCCTAGTAACCGCGATTCTTTTATTTCCGACACTGGTGCATTAACCTGTAGGTGGTCACGTATGATCTGGAGAGTTGTATCTTTGCAGTTGGAATGGTTTAATTCACTGGGAAAGAGTGGAGTGTTAATTATTACTGTATCAGATAACTTGTCTTGCTCTGTCTTGTCATCTTGGTTAGCAAAATAATTGTTCAATTGGGTATCCATGTTTATTTTCCAGTCTTTGACGGCATTATCAATCTTCGTGTTTAGGGAAGTTATTTGGTCTGAGTGACTGGCTATGACTGATTGGAGGGTCTTGCCAAAAACAGTCATGCCATTTGATGTTTGCTGTTGTTCAAGGTTGTTGATCTTGTTCTCAAGGTGAAGTAGTTTAGATTCATGGTTTGATATTGTTGCACGGAGAGACATATTTTCAGCACGAAGATTCAGGTTACCCGCTGTTAGGGTGGTGATGCAGTTCTTTAGAATGCTAGGATCATTAGTCATAGCTGGGAGCATATCAGATGGGTTAAATCCTATGAAGGTAGTAGAGGTAGAGAGGGAGTCAGTCACGGTCGGTGTTGTTGTTGTAGCGTCAGCTTGGTTGGGTGTTGAGGGTGAGTCGGCCATGTTTGTTGTTGGTGATGCGTCGCTCTGGGTTGTAAGGGAGGTGGATGATGCACCGGCGTCCTCCTGGGTCGTCCTATGGAATAGTCGATTTCTAGGTGCTGCTTTGCTGGTCTTAGTGCTGTTTCTTCTATTAGTTGGTCTCAAAGTAGTACAGGAGTTGCTGTTATTAGATGAAGAAACTAAGATAGTTAAGAGCTTGGAGTTGGTAGTCATCTGGCAGCAGGGTTGTGCTCGGAGATGGAGGGGCAGTCTTCACTTCAATCCATAGTTCATCTGTTTGTAGGTATCATTGTTGATTGTCTTGGGTCATGCTGGGTTCTACGTACATTAGTGCAGTTAGGAGTGCAATTAGGCCATCATAGAAGTGTTGGTGGGCTCTGCAGGTGAGAAAAATAACATAGCTTGCTGCCTCTGCTGCCGCTGCCGCTTATGCCGCGTATGATTATTCTGTTGTTATTATTGTTGTTGTAATTATTATATTGCATTAAACTTAATATATCATGTCGTAAAAGTTTTTTTTTCATACTTTTGGGTGTCTTGCACGGATTAATTTGATTTCCATTATTTCTTATGGGGAAAATTGATTCGCTTTCCGATAATTTTGGTTTATGATGAGCTCTCGGGAATGGATTAATATCGTGAACCGGGGGTCCACTGTAATGACAATCAGGTTGTTCATCTGTCTGGTTGTTAGAAGTAGAGAGTATTTAGTCAGGAGGGTTGTCAGGATCTGTCACATTTGTCTCGATGTTAGGAACTTTATCATCGCATACTAACTTCACACAATCTAAATGCAATTCTTTATACTGACAAGTACGGATTTCTCTAAATTCTTACTTATTTCCACTGACATGTTCAACTACTCAATATAGAACAAAAAATTTTTTATCGAGCTTAGGAATTGCAGAAGTTTTATTAAAGTTAGTCAGTATAACTCTTGAACCTACTTAAATTTTGGTCGGCTTTACTCGAGTATTAGTGACTCTTGTAAATTCTACCTGGAGTTTACCTGGAGAGAGTTCCGGGGGTCAACGCCCCCGCGGCCCGGTCCGTGACCAGGCCTCCTCTACTGTTGATTTATGAAATATTTCTCGGATTCTTCTAAAAACACTCGTTTTTAGAAGAATCTCATCCCAAACCATCCCAAAGAATCTCATCCCAAACTAAATTACATGGCAACTCGTACCAGCTAAGCTGGTACGAGTTGCCATGTAATTTGGTTTGGGATTAGAACAAAACAACTCATATGGTAAATTCTTATCTACACCGTACAATGTATAATGAGTAGTGTCACCTATAGAAGAATTGTAAGCAGAATTTACTGCACACTGAACATCAGGTATAACTTCATCCCAGTTTGCACTACTGGGATTAACAGTAGCTCTCAACACATGGCGTACTTTCATACTGAAGGAACGGACAGGCTCAGCAGAGTGGATGTATTCTCCCCGGTTGAAATAGTGAATGCTATGATAAGAAATATTAGCAAGGCAGAAATGGATCTTATTATCTCTTAAAACCTGTAATAATGTTCAACATAAAACTCTTTACCTTTCAAGAATCACTGTCACCTAGGATAATATCACCAGCTGGAACACAAGGGACAACAAGAGAGACTCTAACGAGTGCACTAGCTGCAACAGAAATATTTTCCTGCAGACGGCCTGTGACATCAACAGGAGATGGCATAACTCATTTCAGGTACAGTGGACCCTCGACTTACGAAGGCATTATCTATTGAAAAAATCAGCTAACGAAGTGTTTCAGTATAAAAAATTCCCCCGACCAACAAACAAAAACTCGACTTGCATCATTCATCCCGAACACGTCCACGTGCCCCTCTGGCCTGAGCGCGCCTCAGCTGCCTTGCCTTCAGTTAGTGTGCCAATGTTTACAAGCCAGTGCGGTCGCTACCACGCATATATTTGGTACATTTTGCATTATTCCAGTGTTTTTAGTGCTCGTAACTGCTAAATAAAACATAAGAAAGAAGGAACACTGCAACAGGCCTACTGACCTATGCAAAGCAGGTCCATGCCACACCCCGGCTTAGAACAGTGAGCCACCATGGGCCCAAAGAAAGCTTCTAGTGCCATCCCTGTGGTAAAAAGGGTGAAAATTACAATCAAAATGAAGTAAGAGATAATCACAAAATATGAGGGTGGAGTACATGTCTTTGAGCTGGCAAGGTTGTACAAGAACCCTCAATCAACCATCACTACTGTCTTGGCAAACAAAAAGGCAATCAAGGAGGCTGTTGTTGCAAAAGGAGCATCATTTCGCAATGCATCGCAAGTATTCGAAGATGTTGAGAGATTGTTATTGGTGTGGATAAACGAAAAACAGATACAGTGGATCCCTGCCTAATGTTATTAATCCATTCCTGAGAGCTCATTGTTAGCCGATATTATCGTTAGCCGAATTAATTTTCCCCATAAGAAATAATGAAAATCAAATTAATCCGTGCAAGACACCCCAAAGTATGAAAAAAAAAATTTTACCACATGAAATATCAATTTTAATACACACAAACTGAAGAAGACATGCACAATTACTACTCTAATAAGTTAAGAATACATGTTACTTGCCTTTATTGAAGATCTGGTGATGATTGATGGGATGGGAGGAGGGGAGTGTGTGGAAGTTGTTATTGTTAGAAGGGGAATCCCCATCCATTAGGATTTGAGGTAGCAAGTCCTTTTCCAGGGTTACTTCTCTTCTTCTTTTAATTCCACTAGGACCAGCTTCAGAGTCACTGGACCTCTGTTGCACAAAAAATCTGTCCATAGAGGTCTGTACCTCCCGTTCCTTTAACTCTTAAATGGTCCAAACGTATATATACGTTCTCTAGCGTAGCGCCCCAAACATATATATACCTTTTATTTTTCATTCATTCAAAATTGGCGCAATAGGCCTGCGTCGCCTAGACATGAGAGAATGGGTGTGCACACTTAGTGTGCATGGTATACAAACAATCTGAGATGCCTGGGTACCACATGGTAGGACCAGTTACATTCAGCTCCATCTTGGGTCAACATCATGGCACATCCTCCTGATTCACTCATGCCTCGTCGTATTAACACTCTACTCTTCGAGGAAAGTGATATAGATCGTGAGTTTAGTGGATTTGACACCAATGGGGCCAGTAATATTCAAGGAATTTGTGAAAATGTCGACGATAACCCAGATGACCCTCAGCCCATCACCTCTGGGGTAGCGACACCTGTCCTAGGCCAAAGCGCCTCTGGGGTAACCAGTGTGGCCACAGCAAACCCTAGGCCAAGCACTTCTGGGATGGCCAGTGTGGCCATGCGAGACCCTGGGCCAAGCACCTCTGGAGTGGTGAGTGTTACCCATAGGAAACTATCATTTTCCCAGTGTTTTAGTGATAGTGAGAGTGATGTAAGTGATGATGAGATTGATTTTATGCCATTCGAGGATTCGTCTAGTGATAGTGAAGTTCATTATTCACCAGTGAAGCGTACTTTTAGGCATCGTTATCTACATTCAGGCAGTGTGCCATATGCAATCCCCAAGGGTCGTGGCAGGTCACGATCCAAAACCCCGGCCACTGATAGTGAAAGTGATCATGAAGGCGAGTATGCGGGGATGAAGGAAGTAGTGGTGGGTGGCACGGTGCCTGGACCACATGGCGCAGTGGGTGGGCAGACAAAGGAACGCCTGGCATCCCCTCAACCATGTGCTGCCTGTCCCTCTCCCTGCTCCCCCTCGCCCAATGCCCCAGATCCACCCTGCACAATGTGATCATGAGTGGAACTGGACACAAAGTATATTCGTGCCACAGCGTTGTGATTTTGATGCAAGTGGAAGTGTTATCCAGCCAGAATGTCCCATAACGAATGAGTCTACAGAGTTAGACTATTTCCGGTTGTACTTTGACGAGCCTATAATGAACTTGATAGTGACCCAGACAAACAATTATTACCGATATGTCATGGACAACATAACAGAGGTTGGAGAATTGTCACGGCTGCACAGGTGGAAGGACACAACAGTGGCTGAAATAAATTTATTCTTTGCCACTGTCATGCTTATGCCACATATCTATAAGAACAATATATGTAATTACTGGTCCACAGACCACTTTATCAGTACTCCAGTTTTCTGTGACCTCCTTCCCTGCAACAGATTCACTCTGTTGCTAAGAATGTTGCACTTCTCAGACAGAAATATGCCAAACAGAAATGACCTTCTATACAAAATCCGGGAAGTGTTTATGTACACCTACCATCCGACTTACGACCGAGTTCGGTTCCGAAAAACCGGTCGTAAGTCGAAATGGACGCAAGTCTAACTTTACTACTGAATATCAACATAACATTTTTGTAATGACTTTATTTTATTGTTTTATTTTGGTACTTCATGTTTTACTTTACTTTTTATGCTGTTAGTACTGTATTTTATACTGTAAGGTTTAGGATAAACACTGTGTACAACACAAACACTTGCTTATTTCCCAGAAATTTGGCATAGAAAACACAGTCGGAAGTCGAGTCATCGTATGTCGAGCAGGCCGTAAGTTGGATGGTAGGTGTATTTGAAGCAGAAATTCAGTGCATACTTTTATCCTTTCAAGAACATTGTTGTTGTGAGTCCTTGATTCTGTTCAAGGGGCGCTTGTCATTCAAGCAATATATACCGAGCAAAAGTAATTGCTTTGGTATAAAACTTTTTATGTGTGACTGTGAGAATGGTCTTGTGTTGGATGTTATTGTATACACCAGGAGAAATACATTCGATGATGAGAGACGGATGTTGGGCATTTCCAGTGATGTTGTTCACAGGGTGATGGAACCATACCTTGGCAAGGGCCATACATTGTACACAGACAACTGGTATACAAGCCCTATGCTCACTGATTTCCTACATGTGAACAATACTGATACATGTGGAACAGTGAGAAGGAATAGAAAACATATGCCAAGGTTCAGTGGAGGCAGTCCTGAAGGTGCAGTGCAAGTGTTTCATACTAATGACATCATGGCACTGATGTGGCATGACAGACGGGATGTGACATTGCTGTCAACCATCCACAGAAATGAGATGATACAGACAGACTGAGCAAGTTCAACAAAGAACCTATTGTAAAGCCAGCTGCTGTTGTGGACTATACGAACAACATGCGACTAGTTGACAAGTGTGACATGATGATAGGGTTAGTTGACTGTGTACGTAGGAGTCGCAAGTGGTATATAAAACTGTTTTTTCACCTTGTAGACATTGCAGTGCTCAATGTATTCAATATGTATGAAATAAAGATTGGAAAACGACAACGTTTTGCAGAATTCTCTCTGAATGTTGTCAAATAGATAGCAAGAAAGTATGGTACCACACCTGTACCTGCCATTCAACAGTGACCTGTCACACCACAACCTGTCCCCCAACCACAGCCAGAGGGGGAAGTGCCAGATCGAATCACTCCTAACTGTCACTATCTGGTGCCAATACCACCAACCCAAAAGAAGAAGAGTGCCCAGAAAAAGTGTGTTGTGTGTGCTAACACCAAAAAACGTCCCCAACAGCAGGACACACGATACATTTGTCACCTGTGTGGGGTGGCACTCTGTATGAATCCATGCTTCATGGAGTATCATACAATCGTGGAGTTCTAGAAACATAAGTAGGACATGTAAATACTTTTATATAGTTGTAGATAATAGAAAGATTTGCCATAAAACATAATTATCATATCATGAAAACCAAGAAAATTAAAAAAAATGGAAGAAAATGGCAAATATGTAGAATTTCTGCAAGTGGCAGTGCTCCATGTTGCTGTCAGGTGATCGCCAAGTGCCAACTTCGCGGCCCCATATCTCGGTAAGTACTGACCCTAAAAAAAAAATTTTTTTATTCTAAAACACTTAAAAAAATGTGCTCTATTTTTTTATATATAAAAAAAAAAGATTTTTTTTTTTCAAAATATTCAGGGCGCTGCACGAGTGAATGTATATATACATTTGGACCATTTAAGGGTTAAGATTTGCCTAACATGGGCCACAACATTGTCATTGTAACAGTCACAAGCACGGCTTGCAATAGCTGTGTTAGGGTGATTTTCATCCATAAAAGTTTGCAGTTCAACCCACTTCGCACATATTTCCTTAATCTTTGAAGTAGGCACAATGGATTCTACAACTGGCATAGGCTTCTCAGGGTTAGCCCTAAACCCTTCAAAATCTTTCTTAATTTCCATACTAATTCTCACCCTTTTTATCACAGGGTTGGCACTAGAAGCTTTCTTGGGGCCCATGGTGACTTATTTTGCAGTTACAAGCACAAAAAACACTGGGATAAGGTGAAATGTATCAAATGTATACGTGGATGTGACTGCACTGGCTGGCTTGTAAACACTTGCACACGGGACAGCTGAGGCCACACGTGGGACGCGTCCTGGACGAATCACGTTGGGTGAGTTTATCGTTAGGCGGTGCAAAATTTTTGCGTTCAAATGCTTTGTAAGGCAGATTTAACTTCATGCAATGCGTTCGTTAGGTGGGGGTCCACTGTATCTGGAGGTAGCATCTCTTAAGTGATCATATGTGAAAAGGCAAGGCAGTTGTATGATGGTTTAATTAAAAAATGCCTGCAACTAGTGGTGATGTGAGTGAATTTAAGGCCAGCAAAGGTTGGTTTGAAAGATTTAAGAATAGTAGTGGCATACATAGTGTGATAAGGCATGGTGAGGCTGCCAGTTTGGACCAAAAAGCTGTTGAAAAATGTGTGCAGGAATTCCAGGGGTACATACAGACTGAAGGATTGCAACTCCAACAAGTGTGTGTGACAAAACAGGCCTGTTTTGAAAGAAAATGCCAAACAGGCCCTACATTACACAGGAGGAAAAAGCACTGCCAGGACACAAGCCTATGAAAGACAGGCTAACCTTAATGTTGTGAAGTAATGCTAGTGGGGATTACAGAGTGAAGCCTCTACTCAGGTATCACTCAAACTCCCAGAGTGTTCGGGAAAAACAATTCAAAGGATTACAATTCTGAGTTTACAGAATTTGGTTATTGTGTGGTTTACATGTAGTAAAATAATAATTACAGAGTGTACCACTAGAACACCTAGCATGGCTAGGCATTTCAGGCAGACTTAGATTAAATCTTAAGTTTAAAATATTACAAAATTATGAGGTAAGTTGATACAGTGGACCCCCGCATAACGATGGCATCACATAGCGATTATTTCGCATACCGCTTACTTTAATTGCAAAAATTTTGCCTCACATACCGCTTAAAAACCCGCTTACCGATTTTCTTCCGAGACACGCTCACATGTTCCGCCGGTGGCATTGTTTACCAGCCAGCCTCCGCGGTAACATCCAAGCATACACTCGGAATATTTCGTATTATTACAGTATTTTCGGTGCTGTTTCTGGAAAATAAGTGACCATGGGCCCCAAGAAAGCTTCTAGTGCCAACCCTGTGGTAAAAAGGGTGAGAATTAGTATGGAAATTAAGAAAGATTTTGAAGGGTTTGGGGCTAACCCTGAGAAGCCTATGCCAGTTGTGGAATCCACTGTGCCTACTTCAGAGATTAAGGAAATGTGTGCACAGTGGGTTGAACTGCAAACCTTTATAGATGAAAATCACCCTGACACAGCTGTTGCAAGCCGTGCTGGTGACTATTTCAATGACAATGTTGTGGCCCATTTTAGACAAATCGTAAAGGAACGGGAGGTACAGAGCTCTATGGACAGATTTGTTGTGCGACAGAGGTCCAGTGACTCTCAAGCTGGTCCTAGTGGCATTAAAAGAAGAAGGGAAGTAACCCCGGAAAAGGACTTGCTACCTCAAGTCGTAATGGAAGGGGATTCCCCTTCTAAACAGTAAGAAGATAATGCTCTCCCCTCCTCCCATCCCATCAATCATCACCAGATCTTCAATAAAAGTAAGTGTCATTTAATTGTGCATGCCTTTTTCAGTTTGTGTGTATTAAAATTAACATTTCATGTGGTAAAAAAAAATTTTTTTCATACTTTTGGGCGTCTTGCACGGATTAATTTTATTTCCATTATTTCTTATGGGGAAAATTCATTCGCATAACGATTATTTCGCATAACGATGAGCCCTCTTGCACGGATTAAAATCGTTAACCGGGGGTCCACTGTATTATGGTTAAGTGACTAAATACTAGTTTGTGAGTTTAGCAATGTGAATGCTTTTGTTTTGGCACTATACATAGTTTCAGTATTGGAGTATCACAGGCCAACTTATGACTAGTTAAGATTCATTATTTTGAGATTGAGATTGATATTTCTGTTTATGGTCAAATGGGTGAGTGAGTGTAAGTGTTAACCACCAGGTGGTATTCGTGTAATTAGTTGACAGGGTGTATCAGGGAGATAAGATGTTTTCTGATGGAAGTTTTGAAGGTGATGAATGTGTCTGCAGTTTTAGAGTTTTCAGGTAAGGTGTTCCAGATTTTAGGGCCTTTGACATACATTGAATTTTTGTAAAGGTTTAGTCGGACACGGGGAATGTCATAGAGATGTTTGTGTCTGGTGTTGTGCCTGTGGGTTCTGTCACAACTATCAAGAAAGCATTTTAGGTCAAGGTTAATATTGGAATTTAAGGTCCTGTAGATGTAGACTGCACAGTAGTAAGTGTGGATGTACTGAACAGGGAGTAAGTTTAGATCTATGAAGAGTGGGGGGGTGTGTTGCCAGGGATGGGATTTAGTGATTATTCTTACTGCGGCTTTTTGTTGGGTTATTATTGGCTTTAGGTGTGTTGCTGAAGTTGAACCCCAAGCACAGATAGCATAGGTGAGGTAGGGATATATAAGTAAATGGTATAGTGTGAGAAGGGCAGTTTGCGGCACGTAGTATCATATCTTGGAGAGGATCACAACCATTTTGGATACTTTTTTGGTTATGTGTTGGATATGGGTGCTGAAGTTCAGGTTGTTGTCGAGGTATAGGCCTAGGAATTTGCCTTCATTATGCCTGGAGGTTATTGGCTGTCATCCATGTCGATATTTTGATCAGCTCCTCATTAACAATGGTGTTGAGGGTGGCAAGATTAGGGTGAGAGATGACATAAGTCGAGTCGTCAGCAAAGAGAATGGGGTTCAGGTGTTGAGATATGTTTGGAAGATCATTGATGTATATGAGGAAGAGCAGGGGACCAAGGACACTTCCCTGCAGAACTCCAGTATCAGGTGGCTGTGTTGTTGATGCTGTGTCTTTAATGGTGACATACTGATACCTATTAGTAAGGTAAGATTTGAGATATGCAAGCACATGGCCTCTTATACCATAATGGTCAAGTTTGTGGAGTAGGATGCCATGGTCTACTGTGTCAAAAGCTTTTCTTAGGTCAATAAAAATTCCTAGTGGATATTCCTTATTTTCCAATGCTGTGTAAAGCAGATCTAGCATTTTTATGATTGCATCGTTAGTGCTTTTATTTTTCCTGAATCCAAATTGGAAGGGGTTGAGTATGTTTTATGCGGTTATAAATGAATATAGTCTCCTGTGCAAGATTTTCTCAAAGATTTTGGATAGCAATGGTAAGTTTGATATTGGCCTATAGTTGTTTAAATCTGTTGGGGTCACCACCTTTATGTATTGGTGTAACCCTTGCCGTCTTGAGTAGTTTCGGGAAGGTGCTAGTTTCTAGTGACTTGTTAAAAAGTAATGAGATAGCCTGCGAGAGGACATGGGCCGCTCTCTTGTACAATAATGGTGGGATATGAGACAGATTCCCTGAGTTATTTTTAAGTGACTTTATAATCTCTGTGACTTCCGTGGGCTCAGTTGGAGCAAGATAGAAGGAATTTGGGAAATTCCCATCTAGGTAGTCCCTGGCATGGGCATTGGTACGTGGGATTTTATTGGCGAGATTAGAACCTATGGTTGAGAAGAAGTCGTTTATCTTGTTAGCTGTGTCAGTGGGATGCAGTGGTGTTTCACTGGGTTTAGTTAGGACAATTTTCTTGTTTTTTTTCAGTTTGTGGGTCCCTAGAATCTGAGAGAGTGTTTTCCAGGTCCTTTTTATATCTCCTCTTGTGTCAGTGAATCTACTGGAGTAGTATAGTTGTTTGGCTTTCTTTATTACTTTGGTGAGGACTGATGAATAGTGTTTAAGAATATCTTTGTGTATTAGGCCCTGTCTATATTGCTTTTCATATTGGTGTTTCTTATCAATGGATTTCAGAATGGTGCTGGTTAGCCATGGGCAACCAAGCCGTTTGTTTGTGATCTGTTTCATTTTTATAGGACAATGTTTGTTGTATAGTCTAAGTAATTTGTTAAGAAAAATGTCTGTCCAGTCATCAATACCATTGGCCTTGGAGAATTCTGTAGGCCAGTCAACAGTCTCTAGGTCAGCTGTGAACTTCCTGATTGAGGCCTCATCATGGAGTCTAAATGAAACTTTATTGTATTCAAGTGGTGGTTTACTAATGTTTGTCAAGAGGAAGGTAGGGTAGTGGTCTGTAGTGCTATCTGTGATTATCCCTGATTTAAGGGGGGCTAGTATATTGGTCCATATGTGGTCTATTATAGTTGCACTTGTTTCAGTGAGCTTGGTTGGTTTAGTTATTGTTGGTATGAGAAGTGTGTTGTTCATATTGTTGATGAAATCAGTTACAGGCTGATCATCTAGTAGGCCAAGGTTGATGTTGAAGTCTCCAATGTCATCAAGGCTAATTTATGTGTGATGTGGAGGGTAAACAATAAGGCAGGGGTCACTAGGGACATTTTCTATGACTGGTTTTATAATGTGTTTGGCCCCACTGTGAAAATTTACCACCTGGAAAACAAATTGGACCTGAAGTGCATCCTGGTATTAGACAGCGCTCCTGGTCATCCTTCAGACTTGCTGGAGCAATTTCAGGGAAGTTGAGCATCATAAAAGTGAAGTTTCTGCCTCCTAATACCACTCCTCTCCTCCAGCCCATGGACCACCAAGTCATTTCAAATTTAAAAAAACTGTACACCAATGTTTCAAAAGTGCTTTGAAGTGACCTCAGACACTCGATTGACCCTAAGAGGGTTTTGGAAAGATCACTTTAGTATCCTCAACTGCATAAACCTTATAAGTAAGGGTTGGGAGGGAGTGGCTAACAGGACCATGAACTCTGCTTGGAGGAATTTGTGGCCACAATGTTTACAAGAGAGGAATTTTGAAGGGTTTGGGGCTAACCCAGAGGAGCCTATGCCAGTTTTGGAATCTATTATGGCACTGGGGATTGGAGGTTAGTGGGGAGGATATGGAAGAGTTGGTGGTGGACGACAATGAAGAACTAACCACTGATGAGTTGCAAGAGCATCTGCAACAGCAAGAGGCCACAACAGAGGAAATTGCTTCAGAGGAGGGGAGAGAGAAATTGAGGAAGTTGCATTCTTCAAAGATTAAGGAAATTTGTGCAAAGTGGGTTGATGGGCAACCCTTTATGGAAGAAAATCACCTTGACACAGCTACTGCAAGCCGTGCTGGTGATGTTTACAATGACAATCTTGTGACCCACTTCAGGAAAATCTTAAAGGAAGGTGAGGTACAGAGCTATATGGACAGTTTTTTGGTGCAACAGAGGTCCAGTGACTCTCAAGTTGTTCCCAGTGGTATCAAAAAACAAAGACGGGAAGTAACTTTGGAAAAGGACTTGCTACCTAAAGTCCTTATGGAAGGGGATTCCCCTTCCAAAAAATAACAAACCTCCATCTTCCCTCCTCCCATCCTATCGCTCATCACTACATCTTCAATAAAGGTGTCATTTATTCTTCATTTAGTGCAGTACATGCACAATATATATTGTGCATGAGTCCTTTTTGTGTGTAGGAAAATGTATATTTCATGTGGTAAAAAATTGTTTTCATACTTTTGGGTGTTAGGAATGGATTAATTGGATTTCCATTATTTCTTACAGGGAAAATTAATTCAACTAATGAGATTTTGTCTAATGATGAGCTCTCTAGAACTGATTAATATCGTAAGTCGAGGATCCACTGTAGTCATTTTTCGACAATGCGGACCCTGTGGAAGAGCAACCACTTGAACAAGTAGCCATCGTAGGGATAGTAGTCTCAATACCCAAGGGTATTTGAGATTCCTCTTAAACCTGAGGTAACTGTACACTATCCTGCATGCAAGATATTGTAAGGACTGAATTCCAGACTGGAATGACAGGATTACTATTGCCAGATCGCTTGGTTACACTACTGGAAAATCCACTTAATCTGAACTTCACATTTCGCAGCAGTGTGACAAATCTCAGATACAAGCTGCATGAACAATTATATTGGGTAAGAAATACATGTGGTCTGTCAGTTAGTAAGGGACCATTAGCATTTAGCACAGGTTCAACATTGGCCTGACTGACATTATTCACTACGGCATTACTCAAAGGTAGCTGAGACATGATTTCAGAGAACTTACATAAGGACAATGAAAGCAAAGAATAACAAAGAAAAGTCTATGACAAATAAAGATGCTTAACCAACTCTCCATCAGCAAAAAAAAAAAAAAAAAAAAAAATTATATGACACACTGAATGAGAAATGAAAACTCACTGAAATTTACTTGGCAAAGATAAGGAAATACTTTGTAAGCAATTTGAGATATGCTGGGAAACAATTTTTCTGAAGATGGCACACAGGCAAAAAACAAAAATATTATGCATTTATAAAAACCAATAAAATGAAAAACAGGGCACTAAATTAGTAATATACTGAGATAATTACAATGAATTATATCATTTTTTTTTTTAACCCTTTCAGGGTCGGTTACATACAAGTACGCCATAACAGCCAGGGTCAGTCACGTACTTATACGCATAAATTCTAGCACTTTCAAATTGAGGAGGAGAAATCTGGTAGGCCTACATGTGAAAGAATGGGTCTGCATGGTAAGTTTGCACAGTAGGGAAAAAAATCTAGGCACCCACATTGCATTGTGGGAGTGGTAATTCATTGAGCCTTGTTCACCCATGCCTAGTGGTAAGGAATACCTCACTCCCTGGTGAATTGGGACTCTTCCCTTCCCAAACGATAGTTCTAACACAGATTGAAGTGTCAGTGAAGATGAATCTCATGGTTTTGAGGAGTTTGTGATCAAAAGTGATGCCCAGGAAACCAGAAATAGTGCTGAAAACCCAGACGATCATCAACCTTCCACCTCTGGTGCTGGGCCATCCCATTCATGTTCATTTGTACCACAGTGAAAGAGGAAACTCATATTTTCCCATGTATCAAAGAATAAGTAAGTTTATTCAGGTATACACAAATACAGTTACATAGATTATCATACATAGCATCACTTGTGTAGATTATCAAAGATAACGTAAAAGAGTCAAAGTGACTTATTTCAATGTGTGTGGAGGGGAAGGCAGCATGGCTGGTGAGGAAGACAGCATGGTTGGTGGGGGAGACAGTATGGTTGGTGGGGGAGACAGCGTGGGTAATGGGGAAGGCAGCATGGTTGGTGAGGAAGACAGTATGGTTGGTGGGGGAGACAGTATGGTTGGTGGGGAAGACAGTATGGTTGGTGAAGAAGACAGTATGGTTGGTGAGGGAGACAGCGTGGGTGATGGGGAAGGCAGCATGGTTGGTGAGGAAGACAGTATGGTTGGTGGGGGAGACAGTATGGTTGGTGGGGGAGACAGCGTGGGTGATGGGGAAGGCAGCGTGGGTGATGGGGAAGGCAGCGTGGGTTTATGTAAACATGTTTTGTAAACAATATAATAATAACAATATTTGTGTGGTTATTGTGTTGCATACAATGAGATATATATATATACATTATGCATTCTACTGGTCTCACAGGCCACAAAAGTTAATTGAAAAAATTAAATATTAGAAAAGAGAAAATAGAATAAAAGTAAAAATAATATTACCAAGTGAGCAGCAGTTATCAATATTGCCATAAGCAGTTCACTTTGTCAACTTCATACATCTATATCTTGGCAACTACTGATCACAATTCTTTTTCTTTTAAAAGAATCAGAAAAATATTCTGAAGATTTTGGTAAGAATTTTTTTTTCAAATATTTTTTGACACTGAGAGCAAGTTTGTGATCATGGGCTTCAACACTGAAAGGGTTAAAGAAAAAAAAAAAGAAAGGAAAGAAAAAAAGGGACAGTGGAGGGACAGTCACTAGAATGCATTAACCCTTTGAGGGTCGACAGGCCCTCTCCGAAACTCGTTCTCAGGGTCGGCCAAATTTCAAAAAAAAAAATTATTATTTTTTCTTATGAAAAAATAGTTTTTTTTTCTAAACATTACAGGATAAACAAAAAAATTTTACCTGGTGTACATACCAGGGGTATGTACACCAGGTGCATTACCAGGTAGTACATCACCAGTGGTACTAATGAAACACACAGGAAAACAAAACATCCCAAAGGTAATTCCTGCTTCATATTTTCAAATATTCAGAGTTTGAAATCAAATAAAAACAAACTTAGTTATATCAGTGAGCTCCTATTAGAAACAAATGCCATGTTTGGAGCATTTACAGCAACACATGCAAGGGATGTTTTGGATGGAGAGATAAAGATAGAAAACTATAACATGTATAGATGTGATAAAATTAGTAGGTCACAGGGAGGAGTCAGACTCTATGTAAAACATACTTTCTGATGCACAGAAGTGCTGAATTCAGTGAATGATATATAAGAAATCCTAGGCATTGAAGCTGAGAATAAGCATTTGGTAATTACCCTAGTATATAAATCACCATCAGCAACTGCTGAGGAATTCACATATCAGTTAAGGAAGATGGATGGTTGCCTGGATAGGCTAGAAAATTCCAAACAAATACTTTACTCCTTGGAAATTTTAATCTCCCACATGTAAAATGGAAGATGGGCCAATGCCAGAAAAATCTCCAGGAAGCACCCTATCTCAACAGGCACATACCAGGGAGGTAATGAGGCTTTGTGAAAAGCACTCATTGAACCAACAGATAATTGATCCCACTAAAAAAGAAAATATCATGGATTTGATATTCACAAACAACAAGGAACTAATCAAGAGACATAACTGTTACAAAAGCAATACAGTACTCTGATCACAACATCACAGAAGTTAAAATGAGTATTAACTCAGGGTTAGGGAACTGTATCACTAATGTTAGAAATGGGATGTTCAGTAACTTGAATTTTAACAACCATAGAATTTACTGGGAAAAAATTAACCAAGAGTTTTCAGACATATCTTCGAAATCAGACAGGAGCACCCTAAATCCCCACCAGCGCCCAGAAAAGCTGAATATAGAAGGATACACGATATGTATGAAGCAGGTGCCATTGAGGAAACTCAGAAGATCAGATACAGACAGAGAATGTAGGAGATGGTACAGAAGAAAATGAGTTACTTAACTGCTTAAAAATGCCAATAAGCTGCAACAGAGGAAGACAGACTTAGCCAAGAGATCACTGAATTAAAGCAAAAACTTAGGAAATCATACCTAACAGAAGAAGTATGAAGGGACCAAAGAGCCATACAGGATATTGCAAGAAACTGAAACTACAGCCTACTGATACAGCTAACAAGTTCAGTGACTTCTTCTCAACAATAGGATCAAATCTCACCAGTAAAATCCCAATTACCAATGCCCAAGCTAATGATTAACTAGATGGAAACTTCTCAACATCCCTCTATCTTACACCAACAGAGCCAACTGAGGTTACCATGACTATTAAATCTCTAAAAAACAAATCAGGGAATGTAACCCAAGTGTCACAGCTACTGTATAAATGAGCAGTTCAAATCCTTTCACCCGCCATTACATTACTCTTCAACAAATCACAAGAAACCAACACTTTCCTGGCATCACTCAAGCTAGCAAGGATTACACCAATACACAAAGGTGGTGACCCAACAGATGTAAACAATTATAGGCCATTATCAAACTTGCTTTTACTTTCCAAAATCTTTGAGAAACTCGTACACAAAAGGTTATACTCCTTCATAACATCAAAAGCATCCTTAACCCCTGCCAGTTTGGCTTCAGGAGAAACAGAAACACAAATGACGCAATAATAAAGATGGTAGACCTACTATACACAGCACTGGAAAAAAAAGGAATACTCGCTCGGACTCTTTGTCAACCTTCAGAAAGCTTCTGATACAGTAGGTCACATCATCCTACTCCTCAAGAATGATCATTACGGTATAAGAGGCCATGCACATGCATTTAACAAGTCCTCGCTAACTAACAGAAAGGAATACATCTCTATCAATGACACTGTGAGGGAAAAGTTCAATAGATAGGAGTAGAGAGGGAGTATATAGTAACAATAGTTTCATTGCCAGCTACTTGTTAAGGTAGGGTAAGTCAAGCTCCCGCTATTCCCGCCTTTTTTCCCCTCCCCGAAAGTGATAGTTTCATTGCTGGCTACTTGTTAACCCTTTCAGGGTCCGTCCCGTAGATCTACGGCTTTGCGTTCAGTGTCCAAACCGTAGATCTACGTCATGAGCTCAGCTCACTCTGATAAACTGTGAGTGGTACACTTGGGCCTAGATATGAGAGAATACATCTATGTGGTATGTGTGCACCACATAAAACAAATCCTGCAGCACACTGTGTATAATGAGAGAAAAAAAACTGAAACCAAGATTTTCGATTAAAACAGCAACTTTGCAGTGTTTTTCATATGTTTTTTATAGTTGTATTTGCAATTTCTTGGTCTCATTTGATAGAATGGAAGACATATTACAGAAATAGAGATGATTTTGATTGGTTTTAGCACCGGAAATGGCTTGAAACTGAGCTCAAAGTAGCGGAAATGTTAAATTTTTGTCGATGTTCAAGAGTAAACAAACGACCTCACACGTCTAATACATGCCAGCTGGTGGATCTAATACACATTCACAAATGTGGTGATGATATTTATACAATTATTACAATATTGCATAACAGTAAATCTTCTATTTTTTGGTGTGAATAAAAATTCATTATGTAAATAAAAAATAAAAATGGGATTTATTTGTAAAGCCTCAAAACGTAACTAATGAACCGAGGAAATGTTAGTTTAGTGCCAGGAATGCCTACATTGTTTATTCTGGATGCTATTTTGAAATTGGAATATTTTGAACTTTGTTAAATTGGCCAAATTACCAATTTCCGATCACTTTATTTTGGAGTTGAAACAGTTGACTTGGCGATTTCTTGTGCTCAATCGATAGAATAGAAGTAATACTAGTAAAATAGCTAAGAATTTGGTTGACTGGAATGATGTAATTGGCCTAAAATGGAAGTCAAAGTCGGCAAAATCGCCGATTCGTAAATATCGCTGACACATCAAAATTCGCGAGAGCATAATTTCGTCAATTTTCCATCAAATTTCGTACTTTTTGTTTTATTACCTTCACAAAAAGATTCTCTACCATTTCATAAGAAAAAATAACAAATTTTCTTTTTGAAAATTCTTGGACACTGGTGCGTGACTTCAGATTTTGGCCTTGGACCCTGAAAGGGTTAAGGTAGGGTAAGTCAAGCTCCCGCTATTCTCGCCTTTTTTTCCCCTCCCCAAAAGTGATAGTTTCATTGCCGGTTACTTGTTAAGGTAGGGTCAGTCTAGCTCCCGCCATCCCTTCCCCTCCTTCTTCCCCCCCCCCCCCCCGAAAGGTGACGTGTGGGGCTCCGGTCCAAACAGTAATCACTAGACTCACAGCTCCCAGCACTACTGTAAGTACATGCCTGCCTTGTATTCTAATGGATTTATTGGTTGAAAGCTTCACTTTTGACCAATAATAAACTTAGTCCTTTCAGTCTTGCTCTAGGTTGACTGTTGTAATAATCACCACATCTTTTAGGTATTGTACTTATCATGGAGAGTGATTTCTTAAGCTGTGGGTAACCTGCCTATCCTTCCAGCTTGGATGACAGAGAGGGTCACCTGCCAATCAACGAGCAGAACTGATGGAGATGGACTAACATCCTGAGACTTCCCCTTTTTGGATTTAATTCCCTGTGCACCTGTATGAAATTGCAGGACGTAACCCCTCATCATTGCAGTGGTAAAGAACCTGCTTTCCTGTCATCGGGATATAATACTCACGGCTATACTGTGAAGAACGAACCGGTGGGTTGTAACCAACACCTGCGACCCCCCCCCCCATCATCAGCAACGGCTACGATTTCAACAACACAGTGTCACCAACACCAGACACCCAAGTTTTAAATTAGCGTTGAATTCAGTTATCATTTATATTTTTCATTTTTCATTTTCTTTAATGTAGGATTAATATTTCATATTTAAGTGTTTTATATTTCATATTTTCTATATAATAAAGTGTTTATGTTTGTCTGTTATTATTTCTTTTTCTATTCATTAATTTTCCTGAGGAGGAGCCAGCCTTGGTAATACTGTCTGAAGTTATTACAGGGCTGAGTAAGCCTTCACAGACACAACCTCCTCAACAAGACCCCTGGACACTGGTGTACCACAGGGTAGCATTCTTGGCCCCCTCCTTTTCTTTTTATACATCAACGATCTTCCAAGCATATCACAACAACTTATGCCTATTCTCTTTGCTGACAACACAACTTTTGTCATCTCCCACCTAAATCTAGCCTCACTCAACACTACTGTTAACAAAGAACTCATAAAAACAGCAACCTGGTTGACCATCAATAAACTTACACTTAATATAAACAAAACTTTTTACATTATATTTGAGAGCAGAGGAAGTGAGGACTAACTAAACATTATGCTTAACAACACATTTATTGCTATATATAATGAGGGAAAATTCCTGGGTCTGCACCTTGATAGCAACCTGAAATTCAACACCCATATCCAACACATAAAAAAAAAAAAATCTAAAACAGTTGGCATTCTCTCAAAGACACATTACTATGTACCACAAACAGCACTACTTACACTATACTGTTCAATGATCTACCCATCCCTCACCTATGCTCTTTGTGCCTGGGGCTCCACAACGAAAAACCACCTAAAATCAATAATAACACAACAAAAACCCACAGTGCGAATCATGACAATCCACTGCTAGACAACCCCACCCCCCCACTCTTCAAAGACCTAAACCTACTCACTATACAAAGCATTAACTTGTAATATCCACTAGGAATTTTTATTGACCTAAGAAAAGCTTTTGACACAGTAGACCACGGCATCCTACTCCACAAACTTGACCATTATGGTATAAGAGGCCATGCACTTGCATATTTCAAATCTTACCTTACTAATAGGTATCAGTATTTTTTTTTTTTTTTATCATCACACTGGCCGATTCCCACCAAGGCAGGGTGGCCCGAAAAAGAAAAACTTTCACCATCATTCACTCCATCACTGTCTTGCCAGAAGGGTGCTTTACACTACAGCTTTTAAACTGCAACATTAACACCCCTCCTTCAGAGTGCAGGCACTGTACTTCCCATCTCCAGGACTCAAGTCCGGCCTGCCGGTTTCCCTGAATCCCTTCATAAATGCTACTTTGCTCACACTCCAACAGCACGTCAAGTATTAAAAACCATTTGTCTCCATTCACTCCTATCAAACACGCTCATGCATGCCTGCTGGAAGTCCAAGCCCCTCGCACACAAAACCTCCTTTACCCCCTCCCTCCAACCTTTCCTAGGCCGACCCCTACCCTGCCTTCCTTCCACTACAGACTGATACACTCTTGAAGTCATTCTGTTTCGCTCCATTCTCTCTACATGTCCGAACCACCTCAACAACCCTTCCTCAGCCCTCTGAACAACAGTTTTGGTAATCCCGCACCTCCTCCTAACTTTCAAACTACGAATTCTCTGCATTATATTCACACCACACATTGCCCTCAGACATGACATCTCCACTGCCTCCAGCCTTCTCCTCGCTGTAACATTCATTACCCACGCTTCACACCCATATAAGAGCGTTGGTAAAACTATACTCTCATACATTCCCCTCTTTGCCTCCAAGGACAAAGTTCTTTGTCTCCACAGACTCCTAAGTGCACCACTCACTCTTTTTCCCTCATCAATTCTATGATTCACCTCATCTTTCATAGACCCATCCGCTGACACGTCCACTCCCAAATATCTGAATACATTCACCTCCTCCATACTCTCTCCCTCCAATCTGATATCCAATCTTTCATCACCTAATCTTTTTGTTATCCTCATAACCTTACTCTTTCCTGTATTCACCTTTAATTTTCTTCTTTTGCACACCCTACCAAATTCATCCACCAATCTCTGCAACTTCTCTTCAGAATCTCCCAAGAGCACAGTGTCATCAGCAAAGAGCAGCTGTGACAACTCCCACTTTGTGTGTAATTCTTTATCTTTTAACTCCACGCCTCTTGCCAAGACCCTCGCATTTACTTCTCTTACAACCCCATCTATAAATATATTAAACAACCACGGTGACATCACACATCCTTGTCTAAGGCCTACTTTTACTGGGAAAAAATTTCCCTCTTTCCTACATACTCTAACTTGAGCCTCACTATCCGCGTAAAAACTCTTCACTGCTTTCAGTAACCTACCTCCTACACCATACACTTGCAACATCTGCCACATTGCCCCCCTATCCACCCTGTCATACGCCTTTTCCAAATCCATAAATGCCACAAAGACCTCTTTAGCCTTATCTAAATACTGTTCACTTATATGTTTCACTGTAAACACCTGGTCCACACACCCCCTACCTTTCCTAAAGCCTCCTTGTTCATCTGCTATCCTATTCTCCGTCTTACTCTTAATTCTTTCAATTATAACTCTACCATACACTTTACCAGGTATACTCAACAGACTTATCCCCCTATAATTTTTGCACTCTCTTTTATCCCCTTTGCCTTTATACAAAGGAACTATGCATGCTCTCTGCCAATCCCAAGGTACCTTACCCTCTTCCATACATTTATTAAATAATTGCACCAACCACTCCAAAACTATATCCCCACCTGCTTTTAACATTTCTATCTTTATCCCATCAATCCCGGCTGCCTTACCCCCTTTCATTTTACCTACTGCCTCACGAACTTCCCCCACACTCACAACTGGCTCTTCCTCACTCCTACAAGATGTTATTCCTCCTTGCCCTATACACGAAATCACAGCTTCCCTATCTTCATCAACATTTAACAATTCCTCAAAATATTCCCTCCATCTTCCCAATACCTCTAACTCTCCATTTAATAACTCTCCTCTCCTATTTTTAACTGAAAAATCCATTTGTTCTCTAGGCTTTCTTAACTTGTTAATCTCACTCCAAAACTTTTTCTTATTTTCAACAAAATTTGTTGATAACATCTCACCCACTCTCTCATTTGCTCTCTTTTTACATTGCTTCACCACTCTCTTAACCTCTCTCTTTTCCTCCATATACTCATCCCTCCTTGCATCACTTCTACTTTGTAAAAACTTCTCATATGCTAACTTTTTCTCCCTTACTACTCTCTTTACATCATCTTTCCACCAATCGCTCCTCTTCCCTCCTGCACCCACTTTCCTGTAACCACAAACTTCTGCTGAACACTAACACTACATTTTTAAACCTACCCCATACCTCTTCGACCCCATTGCCTATGCTCTCAATAGCCCATCTATCCTCCAATAGCTGTTTATATCTTACCCTAACTGCCTCCTCTTTTAGTTTATAAACCTTCACCTCTCTCTTCCCTGATGCTTCTATTCTCCTTGTATCCCATCTACCTTTTACTCTCAGTGTAGCTACAACTAGAAAGTGATCTGATATATCTGTGGCCCCTCTATAAACATGTACATCCTGAAGTCTACTCAACAGTCTTTTATCTACCAATACATAATCCAACAAACTACTGTCATTTCGCCCTACATCATATCTTGTATACTTATTTATCCTCTTTTTCTTAAAATATGTATTACCTATAACTAAACCCCTTTCTATACAAAGTTCAATCAAAGGGCTCCCATTATCATTTACACCTGGCACCCCAAACTTACCTACCACACCCTCTCTAAAAGTTTCTCCTACTTTAGCATTCAGGTCCCCTACCACAATTACTCTCTCACTTGGTTCAAAGGCTCCTATACATTCACTTAACATCTCCCAAAATCTCTCTCTCTCCTCTGCATTCCTCTCTTCTCCAGGTGCATACACGCTTATTATGACCCACTTCTCGCATCCAACCTTTACTTTAATCCACATAATTCTTGAATTTACACATTCATATTCTCTTTTCTCCTTCCATAACTGATCATTTAACATTACTGCTACCCCTTCCTTTGCTCTAACTCTCTCAGATACTCCAGATTTAATCCCATTTATTTCCCCCCACTGAAACTCTCCTACCCCCTTCAGCTTTGTTTCGCTTAGGGCCAGGACATCCAACTTCTTTTCATTCATAACATCAGCAATCATCTGTTTCTTGTCATCCGCACTACATCCACGCACATTTAAGCATCCCAGTTTTATAAAGTTTTTCTTCTTCTCTTTTTTAGTAAATGTCTACAGGAGAAGGGATTACTAGCCCATTGCTCCCAGCATTTTAGTCGCCTCATACGACACGCATGGCTTACGGAGGAAAGATTCTTTTCCACTTCCCCATGGACAATAGAAGAAATAAAGAAGAAGAAGAGCTATTTAGAAAAAGGAGAAAAACCTAGATGTATGTATATATATATGCATGTGCGTGTCTGTGAAGTGTGACCAAAGTGTAAGTAGGAGTAGCAAGATATCCCTGTTATCTAGCGTGTTTATGAGACAGAAAAAGAAACCAGCAATCCTACCATCATGCAAAACAGTTACAGGTTTTTGTTTCACAGTCATCTGGCAGGACAGTAGTACTTCCCTGGGTGGCTGCTGTCTACCAACCTACTACCTACAGTATGTCACCATTAAAGACACAGCATCAACAACACGGCCACTTGATACTGGAGTTCCGCAGGGAAGTGTCCTTGGTCCCCTGCTCTTCCTCATATACATCAATGATCTTCCAAACGTATCCCAACACCTGAAACCCATTCTCTTTGCTGACAACACGACTTATGTCATCTCTTGCCCTAATCTTGCCACCCTCAACACCATTGTTAACGAGGAGCTGATCAAAATATCGACTTGGATGACAGCCAATAAACTTACGCTTAACACTGACAAAACCTACTATATTATGTTTGGTAGCAGAGTAGGAGTTGCGCAAATTAACATTAAGATCGACAACACTCTAATTGCCAGACATAATGAGGGCAAATTCCTTGGCCTATACCTCGACAACAACCTGAATTTCAGCACCCACATAAAACACATAACCAAAAAATTATCCAAAACGGTTGGGATCCTCTCCAAGATACGATACTACGTGCCGCAAAATGCCCTTCTCACACTATACCAATCACTTACTAATACATACCTCACCTATGCTATTTGTGCTTGGGGATCAACTGCAGCAACACACCTAAAGCCAATAATAACCCAACAAAAAGCTGCAGTAAGAATAATCACTAAATCCCATCCCTGGCAACACCCCCCCCCCACTCTTCATAGATCTAAACTTACTCCCTGTTCAGTACATCCACACTTACTACTGTGCAATCTACATCTACAGGACCTTAAATTCCAATATTAACCTTGACCTAAAATGCTTTCTTGAGAGTTGTGACAGAACCCACAGGCATAACACCAGACACAAACATCTCTATGACATTCCCCGTGTCCGACTAAACCTTTACAAAAATTCAATGTATGTCAAAGGCCCTAAAATCTGGAACACCCTACCTGAAAACTCTAGAACTGCAGACACATTCATCACCTTCAAAACTACCATTAGAAAACATCTTATCTCCCTGATACACCCCGTCAACTAATTACACGAATACCACCTGGTGGTTCACACTTACACTCACTCACCCATTTGACCATAAACAGAAATATCAATCTTAATCTTAAAATAATGAATCCTAACTAGTAATAAGTTGGCCTGTTATACTCCAATACTGAAACTATGTATTGTGCCAAAACAAAATCATTCACATTGCTAATCTCACAAACTAGTATTTAGTCACTTAGCCATAATACCAACCTACCTCATAATTTGTAATATTTTAAAGTTAAGAATTAATCTAAGTCTGCCCGAAATGCCTAGCCATGCTAGGTGTTCTAGTGGCCCCCTCCGTAATTAGTATTTTACTACATGTAAACCACACAATAACCAAATTCTGTAAACTCAGCATTGTAATCCTTATGGAGAATAAACTTTGAATTGAATATAGTGCAACCTACATTTACAGAGCAATCAAATCTAATATAAATCCCAACCTGAAATGCTTTCTTGACAGTTGAAATAAGACTCACAGAAATAACACTAGGCACAAAAACCTCCATGTAAAGCTAAATCTTTTAGCCCTTTCAGGGTATCGGCTGTACTAGTACGGCTTACGAGCCAGGGTTTTTGACGTACTAGTACGCCTAAATTCTAGCGCTCTCAAATCTAGTGAGAGAAAGCTGGTAGGCCTACATATGAAAGAATGGGTCTATGTGGTCAGTGTGTGCAGTATAAAAAATTACTGAGAAAAAAAAACTTTGACCGTGTTTTTGTATTAAAACAGTGGACTTTGCACTGTATTTTCGTATGGTACTTATTGTTGTATTCTAGTTTTCCTGGTTTCATTTTATAGAATGGAAGATATATTACAGAAATTGAGATGATTTTGACTGGTTTTACAAAGAAAAGTACCTTGAAATTTAGCTCAAAATAGCAGAAATCTTCGATTTTTACCAACGTTCAAAAGTAAACAAATCATGCTATGCGTCCAATACACGTCAACTGGTGAGTATAATATTCTTTCACAAGTGCACTGATATTATTCATACCATTTTTACACCAATGCAGTAGTCTGCATAACAGTAAATCTTCTATTTTTTTGTGAGAATAAAAATTCAAAGTGGAAAGCAAAAGAATGTAAGAGAGGCATGGGGACATGACTAATGAACAGAGGAAATGTTATTTTAGTGCCAGGAATGTCTTTCTTGTTTATTCTGGACCCTATTCGGAAATTGGCATCTTTTGAAATTTGTGTGAAATTGGCAAAATTGCTAAATTCTGAACACTGTACTGGATAACTGAAATCAGTAAATGGGTGGTTTCTTGTACTCATTCGATAGAAAAAAATGGAGCTCTACCGAAATAGTTATGATTTTTGTCGACAAGTACACTGAATTGGCCGAAAACAGGGCTCAAAGTGGGCAAAATCGACAATGCGTAAACATCGTCGAGACTGCTAACTTCGTGAGAGAATAATTCCATAAGTTTTCCATCAAATTTCATACTTTTGGTGTCATTATGATCAGGAAAAGATTCTCTATCTTTTCATAAGAAAAAATACTTTTTTTCTTTTTTGAAATTTGGCCGACCCTGAGAACAAGTCTCTGAGAGGGCCTGTCGACCCTGAAAGGGTTAAAAAAAACTTATTACACTTAAAAGGGCCCAAAATCTGGAAAACTTTGCCAGAAATTTCCAGAACCACTGGTTTAGCTAGCATTTTTAAAACTACAGTTAAAAAGCACCTTATCTCCTTAACCTACCCCAGCCCATCATAAATACATATGTAAAAAGTATACAGGTCCACCATCACAAATCCAGCAATCAGTTATTTGGTTCCTTCAGTTATTCGGCACTAATTTCAGCTAGCACAATTTCAAATTTCCAGGGCTGCCACACCAACCTGCTGGTACTGTTTGGTGGCGCTACTTGCTGCATAAGTCATTCTAATTTCTTTTTCTCCATTTGTTGTTATAACCTGGTTACTTTTAGCCCTTGCCATGGTTCCAGTGAATAAAAGAAATGCTTTCATTGTGTAAAGCATTTACACAGTACAGTATCCATTAAAGATAAGGTGGCTTTGAAGCCACTGTCGGTTGCCATGAGCTCAGTCTCGTGATGCAGGTAATATGCTTTATTATTATGCTAACATCAACACTACAGCTTACTGCCTATCACAATTGATCTAATATGACATAATAAACAATATAAATAACATAAAACATGTTAAATACTCCAGAATGAATAATATTTGCCATAATACCGAGCAGTTCGACGGAGGTATGAAGTGGATATGGGATATAAGTACAATTCTCCTATCCCTGTCTTGGGGGCTTATATTAGAGAAAACAGAGTACAGTGGACCCCCGCTTAACGATCACCTCCAAATGCGACCAATTATGTAAGTGTATTTATGTAAGTGCATTTGTACGTGTATGTTTGGGGGTCTGAAATGGACAGGGCTAACTGTGATATACACTCGTACTGCACCATACACCTGAAACAAAAAAGCTATTTTCTCTATATAGATTATCACACATAGCAACATATATACAGTGGACCCCCGGTTCACGATATTAATCCGTTCCTGAGAGTTCATCATAAACCAAAATTATTGGAAAGCGAATCAATTTTCCCCATAAGAAATAATGGAAATCAAATTAATCCGTGCAATACACCCAAAAGTATGAAACAAAAAAACTTTTACCACATGAAATATTAAGTTTAATGCAATATGATAATTACAATAGCAATAATAACAATAGAATAATAATAGAATAATTGACACTTACCTTTAATGAAGATCTGGTGATGGTTGATGGGATGGGAGGAGGGGAGAGTGTTGAATCTATTGTTTAGAAGGGGAATCCTCCTCCATTAGGAGGGGGATTCAGGTTTCAATCCTTCAGCCTCAATGTACTCCCTGAATTCATGCACATATTTTTCAGCTGCTTTTTGGTCTGAACTGGCAGCCTCACCATGCCTAATCACACTATGTATGCCACTACGATTCTTAAATCTTTCAAACCAACAGTTGCACCTTTTGCAAGAACAGCTTCCTTGATTGCTGTTTTCCTGCTCACTATAGTAGAGATGGTTGATTGGGGTTTACTATACAACTTGGCCAGCTCCGACACACGCACTCCACTTTCATACTTTCCAATTATCTCTTTCTTCACTAGAAGCTTTCATGGGGCCCATGGTGACTTATTTTGCAGAAACAAGCACCAAAAACAGTGATAATATGGATAAAATGGAATGTACCGAATGTATCCTTGGATGCGCGCACACTGGCTGGCTTGTAAACACTGGACACGTCTTGTACGAATCGTATCGCATACCGGGTTTTGTAACGGGAACCGAGGCAATTTTTTTGCGATATAATGCTTCAGATACCGGATTTATCGGATACCGATGGCTTCGTGAACCGGGGGTCCACTGTATAGAGAACCTAGGATAACCCAAAAAAGTCAGACAATGTGGCATATTTCTAGTACCTGGCTTGGGTTAGCCATATACGATTTTTGGTAAATATTCGATTCCCAGCCAGGGAAGAAACATTGGGCGTGTTTCTTTACACCTGTTGTCTATATTCACCCATCAGTAAATGGGTACCTGGGTTTTAGTCGACTGGTGTGGGTGTTATCCTGGGACACTGACCTAATTTGCTTGAAATACTCAGCATAACAAGCAGCTTTCTATATAGTAGTACAGTAGGGCCCCGCTTTACGGCGTTTCACTTTACGGCATTCCGCTAATACGGTCATTTCAAATTATGACCAAAACTCGCTATACGGCTCCCCCCACCTGACTTTCTAATACGGTCACCGCGCCCCACCCTGTTTGTTTACATTCTCCGTGAGTTCAGTAAGCACTAAGTCTCTCCATTTTGTCTGGAAACTCCAAAATTTCAAATGTTTTTAAAAGTTATTTCATATTTTATATATACTCTGATAATTATACTTATGTATACCTGTACCTAAATAAGCTTACATACTGTGCTGGCATGCAGGTACACATTAAAATCAGTAAGAGTGTCTTATGTCTCCAGATGTCATATTAGTAATGATAATAATAATCATCGAGTCTCATTTAAATGTCATATATTATGTTCATATACACATTTTCATTAATCCATATATGATATTTTTTCAAAATTATATAATAAACACGATGCATAACATATAAATAAGATAAATACACCCCACAGTAGAATAAATAAACATAAATGTGAGATGTGGTAGCAGGCGACTTGCACAAATGACGCCATATTAGAAATGATGATAATAATAATAATAATAATCACCGAGTCTCATTAAATGTCGTATATTACGTTAATATACACATTTTCATTATTCCATTCATGATATTTTTTTCAAAATTATATAATAAACACGATACATAACATAAAAAGATGATAAATACACCCCACAATAGAATAAATAAACATTAATATGAGATGTGGTAGCCAGATAACTTGTACAAGTGACGAAAAGAATAACATTTTCTCTAATCTAACATAAGAGAAAATGTGTTACTGGGAGTAACTGTAGAAAATTACTCCTTTCATATGTATGTAAGTAAGTTTATTCAGGTATACACAAATACAGTTACATAGAGTATCATACATAACAACATATGTGTAGAGAACCTAGGATAACCCAAAAAAGTCAGAGTGACTTATTTCCATTCCCTTCACTCAGAGCATCATTTCTTCTCAAAATGATGTTACATGAGAATGGGAGTGTTCTTCTTTATTTATTCTACCGTATCAATGTAGAGACAACCTGTACACAATGTAACTTGTACACAAACCAGACGTGCACACTTTGTTTACAAAACTTACCTTCGCCTGGTTTGTTTACATAACTCTGCGCCTGTCCTCTCTCATGCACTCATTCTTTCTCTCTCTCATTTATTCGTTTTATCTCATTTACTTACTCCTGACCCTACATTAAGACTACAAATATTTTAAGGTAAGTAATGAGTGAACTGTATATACATTTTATTGCTCTGGGATGCTTAACCCTTTCAGGGTCCGTCCCGTAGATCTACGGCTTTACGTTCAGGGTCCAAATCGTAGATCTACGTCATGAGCTCACCTCACTCTGATAAACTGTGAGTGGTACATTTGGGCCTACATATGAGAGAATACATCTATGTGGTATGTGTGCACCACATAAAACAGATCCTGCAGCACACTCTGTATAATGAGAGAAAAAAACTGAAATCATGATTTTTCGATTAAAACAGCGACTTTGCAGTGTTTTTTCGTATGTTTTTTATAGTTGTATTTGCGATTTCTTGGTCTCAATTGATAGAATGGAAGACATATTACAGAAATAGAGATGATTTTGATTGGTTTTAGCACTGGAAATGGCTTGAAACTGAGCTCAAAGTAGCAGAAATGTTAAATTTTTGCCGATATTCAAGAGTAAACGAACGACCTCACACGTCTAATACACGCCAGCTGGTGGGTCTAATATGCATTCACAAATATGGTGATGATATTTATACAATTATTACAGTATTGCATAACAGTAAATACTCTATTTTTTGGTGTGAATAAAAACTCATTATGTGAATAAAAAATAAAAATGGAATTTATTTGTAAAGCCTCAAAACGTAACTAATGAACCGAGGAAATGTTAGTTTAGTTCCAGGAATATCTACATTGTTTATTCTGGACCCTATTTTGAAATTTGAATATTTTGACCTTGTGTAAAACTGGCCAAATTAACAATTTCCGATCGCTTTAATTTGTAGCTGAAACAGTTGACTTGCTGATTTCTTGTGCTCAATCGATAGAATAGAAGTAATACTAGTGAAATAGCTAAGAATTTGGTTGGCTGGAATAATGTAATTGGCCTAAAATGGGAGTCAAAGTCGGCTAAATCGCCGATTCGCAAATATCGTTGACACATCAAAATTCGCGAGAGCATAATTTCGTCAATTTTCCATCAAATTTCATACTTTTTGTTTTATTACCTTCACAAAAAGATTCTCTACCATTTCATAAGAAAAAATAACAATTTTTTTTTTTAAATTCTTGGACACTGGGGCACCACTTCAGATTTGGGCCTTGGACCCTGAAGGGGTTAAATATCATAGAATATATGTGTGGGTGGGTTGGCCTGGTATGGCAGCCCGGCTGACTACCATACATACCGCACTTGATTTTTTACAATAAATACTACTCATCTCACCCTATATTTTAAGGTAAGTAATGAGTGAACTGTATATACATTTTATCGCTCTGGGATGCCTAAATATCATAGAATAGTATGTGTGGGTGGGGTGTCCTGGTAAGGTAGCCTGGCTGACTACAATACATACCACACTTGATTTCTTACAATAAATACTACTTGTCTCACCCTAGATTAAGACTATAAATATTTTAAGGTAAGTAATGAGTGCACTATGTGTGTATTGTACTTTTTTATTGTTTTTTGATGTCTGGTTCTATTGCTAACTTAATATATGTTAGTGTAAACTTGTTATCTAGTGTTTGAATGCATTTATAAGTGGAAAAAAAGGGTGTTCCACTTTACAGCGGTTTCCGCTTTACGGCGGTAGCCTGGAACCTAACCTGCCATATAAGTGGGGCCCTACTGTATGTCATTGATGTCAGCTATGTCTGTATACCATGTACATGCACGTGCAGTAAATAAAGATATTATTATTAATATTATTATTATTTTCTCAATTGTTTGTTGGGTTATCTTATTGAAACATGGGCAATGTATTATGGAAAGATACTTCTTAACATACACCAAAAATGAAAGAAATCAGATCATAAATAGCAGAGTTCACTTCTCAGCCATTAGCGGCCGCTTAGCGGTATATTTTTGCATGGTTTTTATGGTTATAATCTCTTTTTTTGGTCTCATTTGATAGAATGGAAAATATATTACAGAAATAGATATGATTTTGATTACTTTCATGGCAAAAGGTACCTTGAAATTGCGCTCACAGTAGCGGAAATGTTCCATTCTGTAGCGATGATCGAGTAAACAAATGATGTCACCGTCCAATACCTGTCCGCCTACCAGTCCAAATTCCAATACGGAGTCAAGAATGGGTTGACATTATTTATACAATTATTACAATAATGCAGTAGTCTGCATAACAGTAAATCTTCTATTTTTTTTTTTTTTTGTGTGTGAATAAAAATTTCAAATGATAAGCAAGAGAGGCCTGGAGCCATGACTAATGAACAGAGAAAATGCTATTTTAGTGCCAGGAATGTTTCCATTGTTTATTCTGGACCCTATTTTGAAATTGGCATCTGTGAAATTGGCCAAACTGCCAATTTCTGACCACTTTATTGGGTAATTGAAATAGGTGAATGGGCAATATCTTGTACTCAGTCGAGAGACTAGAAGTAAATAAGTAAGTTTATTCAGGTATACACAAATACAGTTACATAGATTATCATACATAGCAGCATATGTATAGAGAACCTGGGATAACCCAAGAAAAAAGTCAGACAAAGTGACTTATTTCCAGTACCTGGCTTGGGCTTGTAGAATATAACTTTGGTATAACTGTGTCTAGCATTAGGAATAATATTAGGAGAGAAGTAAATAATGAAAATGATTGTTATAGGAATGCAGTTAGAAGCCTGAGTAGATCTATAACCCACTATGATAACATGAATGTAGAGAAGTATGTTTATGGAGCAACTTGCAATGTGAACAGACTGATGTTGTAGTGGCCAGGCATAGGCTTGAAACTACTTAAAAGTCCTAGCCTCAATAACCCAACTAGGTAGACTGTTCCACTCATCAACTACCCTATTTCCAAACAAATACTTTCCTATGTCCTTTCTAAATCTAAACTTGTCCAATTTAAATTCATTACTGCGGGTTCTCTCTTGGAGAGATATCCTCAAGACCTTATTAATATCCCCTTCATTAATACCTATCTTTCACTTATACACTACAATCATGTCTCCCTTCATTCTTCGTCTAACAAGTGAATATAATTTAAGAGTCTTCAATCTTTCTTCATAAGGAAGATTTCTAATGCTATGTATTAATTTAGTCATTCTACACTGAATGTTTTCTAATGAATTTATGTCCATTCTGTAATATGGAGAGCAGAACTGAGCGGCATAATTTAGGCGAGGCCTTACTAATGATGTATAAAGCTGCAGTATAACCTCTGGACTTCTGTTGCTTACACTTCTTGATATAAATCCCAATAATCTATTTGCCCTATTATGTACGCATAGGCACTGCTGTCTTGGTTTAAGGTTACTGCTACTGGTGACCTGTACTTAACTCAGTGGTGACCTGAAGAAGTGTCTTGTGTGCTCCCTGTGGACTGAACCAAGATGGCCTCAATCGAGCATTTACTTAAGGAAATTAGGAATGCCCTATTATGTACGCTTAGGCACTGCTGTCTTGGTTTAAGGTTACTGCTCACTGGTGACCTGTACTTAACTCAGTGGTTGTACTTAACTCTGTGAAAAGTGTCTTCTGTGCTCCCTGTGGACTGAACCAAGATGGCCTCAATCGAGCAACTTTACCAGCAGCTTAAGGAAATGAGGGTAGCGAAGATGGAGATACGGCGACTGACCGAGGAAAACAAGAGGATTCGTAGTAGTCCTCCTGTTTCGAGTCCTCAGGTCAAGAAGGGAACGTGGACAGTGGCTGAACAGCATGAGATGAAGTTGACGATCAAGAAGATGAATGGAAAGGTAGAGACAACGAAGAAGAAAGAGACTGCTGTGGAAACTGTTGTGGAAACATCCAATGCATTCTCGGTGCTACCCGACGAATGTGAGTCGACTACTGGGAACGCCACTACAAACGACACCAAGGAAGGTAAGAATATTGTTGTTGTTGGGGATAGCCAGGTTAGATATATGGATAGGGCTTTCTGCTTGAAGGACAGGAGTAGGAGACAGAGTTTGCTTTCCTGGGGCTGGGATGGAGAACATTGTTAGCCGGCTTGACAACATCAAGAACGGTAATGGGAACAATCCCATTATCTGCCTAAGTGCTGGAGGCAATGATGTAGGCAAGCGCAGAAGTGAAGACTTAGAAGGTTCATGACAGCAATAGACATAATTATATGCGGCATTTTGCCAAGAAGGGGTGTTGGAAATGAATGGTTGTCCAGAGCAATTGGTATTAATTGCTGGCTGGATGAACACTGTAAGGATAATGCAGTACCATTCATTGACAACTGGGACAACTTCTATGGCCGAAATGACATGTATGCCAGGGATGGGGTTCACTTATCCAGGGCAGGTGTGAGTTTTCTTGCTAGCTCAGTTGAGGGGGTTGTTAGGACCTTAAACTAAGAGTAGTTAGAGGTATGGGTTTAGAAATGATAAAAAATGAGTATGGATATATTGACTTATGCTCTGATATTAAGAATCTTAATAGTAACTGTCATGGAGTAACCCTAGGTAATGATAATTTCAGAAATTGTGTAAAAACAAAGATGAATAGGAAAAATGTGCAGAAGAAAAAACATATTATGGTATTTTATGCTAACAGTCGAAGTGCAAGAAATGAGATTAATGAACTATGTTTGATAGCATGTGCTGGGAACTTCGATGTCATTGCATTATTCCGGTCGACCAAATTCTTAGCTATTTCACTAGTATTACTTCTATTCTATCGATTGAGCACAAGAAATCTCTAAGCCAACTGTTTCAACTACAAAATAAAGTGATCGGAAATTGGTAATTTGGCCAATTTAATGCAAAATTCAAAATATTCATTTCAAAATAGGATTCAGAATAAACGATACAGGCATTCCTGGCACTAAACTAACATTTCCTCTGTTCATTAGTTACATTTTCAGGCTTTACAAATGAATTCCATTTTGATTTTTAATTCACATAATGAAATTTTATTCAAACCAAAAAATAGAAAATTTACTGTTATGCAATATTGTAATAATCGCATAAATAATATCACCACATTTGTGAATGTATATCAGACCCACCAGCTGGCGCGTATTAGATGTGCGAGGTCATTTGTTTACTCTTGAACATCGGCAAAAATTTAACATTTCCGCTAATTTGAGCTCAGTTTCAAACCATTTTCAGTACTAAAACCAATCAAAATCATCTCTTATTTCTGTAACATATCTTCCATTCTATCAAACGAGACCAAGAAATCGCAAATACAACTATAAAACACATATGAAAAACACTGCAAAGTCACTGTTTTAATCGAAAATTACGGTCTCAGTTTTTTCCTCTCATTATGCACTGTTTGCTGCAGGATTTGTTTTATGATTAGAAGTGGCTAGTTTATTGTGCACCCCATATCCATCCTGCGGACGGTAGCACAAGAGCATATGGATACACAAAAGGCCCAGGAACTAGGCCGCAAGGGATTAACATGAATACATATGGATTTATATCTACATATCTATAGTTCACTTATCTGTTACATACAAATTTAGGAAATTTGCTTAGTATATCTGGTCTTATTTTCATTAATAAGATATCTTGACATGTCACATAGGTTATTATACTGTCTGTCTCTGTATTCCTTAATAAGTGGACAATTAAGCACATAGTGTTCAAGAGAGTGACCATATGCATGATCACAATTTACATTGAGTTTGATCATAATCTGTGTGTCTCCCAAACTGCCAGAAATACTTGTAACCAAGCCTACGCTTGGCCACTACAACATCAGTCAGTCTGTCACATAGCAAGTTGCTCCATAAACATACTTATCTACATTCATGTTATCATAGTGGGTTATAGATCTACTCAGGCTTCTAATTGCATTCCTATAACAATCATTTTCATTATTTACTTCTCTCCTAATATTATTCCTAATGCTAGACACAGTTATACCAAAATTATATTCTACATTCTCCTTGTAATATATATATAATATTTGTTTTATGTGGTGCACACATACCACATACAGTGGAACCTCAAAAATCGAACTTAATCCATTCCAGGAGCTAGTTCTAAATTCGAAAAGTCTGAAATTCGAAGCAATATTTCCCATAAGAAATAATGGAAATACAATTAATCCATTCCAGAAACCCAAAAATATTCACACAAAAAATACATTTTATAGAGATTAATTACAGTTTTATGTGCGGGTGTTGTGGCGGGTTTGTTTTGAAGGTAGAGGAAGCGGAAAAGGCATGGAACCACGAAATTGACATTCACGGCGGCCTAAGGATTAATATAGGCAACAAATACTATAGGACATCGAAAATTTTGGAATTATGTATAGTAATACAGTAGAGCCCCACTTATAAGGTTCCAGGCTACCGCCGTAAAGCGGAAACCGCCGTAAAGTGGAACACCCTTTTTTTCCACTTAAAAATGCATACAAACACTAGATAACAAGTTTACACTAACATATATTAAGTTAGCAATAGAACCAGGCATCAAAAAACAATAAAAAAGTACAATACACACATAGTGCACTCATTACTTACCTTAAAATATTTATAGTCTTAATCTAGGGTGAGACAAGTAGTATTTATTGTAAGAAATCAAGTGTGGTATGTATGGTAGTCAGCCAGGCTACCATACCAGGCCACCCCACCCACACATACTATTCTATGATATTTAAGCATCCCAGAGCGATAAAATGTATATACAGTTCACTCATTACTTACCTTAAAATATAGGGTGAGATGAGTAGTATTTATTGTAAAAAATCAAGTGTGGTATGTATGGTAGTCAGCCGGGCTACCATACCAGGCCAACCCACCTACACATAATATTCTATTACATTTAAGCATCCCAGAGCGATAAAATGTATATACAGTTCACTCATTACTTACCTTAAAATATTTGTAGTCTTAATGTAGGGTCAGGAGTAAGTAAATGAGATAAAACGAATAAATGAGAGAGAGAAAGAATGAGTGCATGAGAGAGTACAGGCACAGAGTTATGTAAACAAACCAGGCGAAGGTAAGTTTTGTAAACAAAGTGTACACATCTGGTTTGTGTACAAGTTACATTGTGTACAGGTTGTCTCTACATTGATATGGTAGAATAAATAAAGAAGAACACTCCCATTCTCATGTAACATCATTTTGAGAAGAAATGATGCTCTGAGTGAAGGCAATGGAAATAAGTCACTCTGACTTTTTTGGGTTATCCTAGGTTCTCTACACATATGTTATGTATGATAATCTATGTAACTGTATTTGTGTATACCTGAATAAACTTACATACATACGAAAGGAATAATTTTCCACAGTTACCCCCAGTAACACATTTTCTCTTATGTTAGATTAGAGAAAATGTTATTCTTGGTGTCACTTGTACAAGTTATCTGGCTACCACATCTCATATTTATGTTTATTTATTCTATTGCAGGGTGTGTTTATCATCTTTTTATGTTATGTATCGTGTTTATTATATAATTTTGAAAAAAAATATCATGGATGGATTAATGAAAATGTGTATATTAACGTAATATACAACATTTAATGGGACTCGGTGATTATTATTATTATTATTATTTCTAATATGGCATCACTTGTGCAAGTCGTTTGCTACCACATCTCATATTTATGTTTATTTATTCTATTGTGGGGTGTATTTATCATCTTTTTATGCTATGTATCGTGTTTATTATATAATTTTGGAAAAATATCATAGATGGATTAATGAAAATGTGTATTTAACGTAATATACGACATTTAAATGAGACTCGATGATTATTATTATCATTACTAATATGACTTCTGGAGACATAAGACACTCTTACTGATTTTAATGTGTACCTGCATGCCAGCACAGTATGTAAGTTTGTTTAATTATACATAAGTATAATTATCAGAGTATATATAAAATATGAAATAACTTTTAAAAACATTTGATATTTTGGAGTTTCCAGACAAAATGGAGAGACTTAGTGCTTACTGAGCTCACGAAGAATGTAAACAAACAGGGTGGGGCGCGGTGACCGTATTAGAAAGTCAGGTGGGGGGAGCCGTATAGCGAGTTTTGGTCATAATTTGAAATGACCGTATTAGCGAAACGCTGTAAAGTGAAACGCCATAAAGCGGGGCCCTGCTGTACATATAAAATAACATTTTTACTTACCTTTATTGAAGATGGTGATGGCATCTGGAAGATAGGGAGGAGAGAGGGAGTTGGGGTTAGTGTTTGGAAGGAGAATCCCCCTCCATGAGGATTTCAGGTAAAGCCCTCTCTGGGGTTACTTCCCTTCCCTGTCTTTTAATGCCACTAGGACCAGCTTGAGAGTCACTGGACCCCTGTCTCACAAAACTGTCCACAGTCCTCTGTTTCTGGTGCCTCTTTAACATTTCCCTAAAATGGGACATGGTTCTGTCACTGAACTTGTTGCAAAGATGGACATCATTCCACTTGGCACAAATCTCCTTAATCTTTGAAGAAGGCACCTCATCCACTCCCTACATTAACACCTTTCGCAACATCAGCTTCCTTGATTTGTTCTTTCTTTGACAGGATAGAACCGATGGTCGACTTGTTTTTCCCATACATCCTGGCAAGCTCAACAAGTCTCACACCACTCTCATACTTCTGTATTATTTCCTTCTTCACATGTATGGTGTTTCTCACTTTCTTTACCACAGGGGTACAACTAGTAAGTTTCTTTGGGCCGATGGCAGCTTATTTCACAGTCCCACAAGCACTAAACACAACAAAATAATCGTAAAATGTGTGAATGAGAGCGCAGGTTAGTGTTCACTCAAGCATAAACAAAGCTAGACTGCTCATGGCGCCTGCGCTGGGACGCGGACAGAGCGGGCGGCAGACAGGTCCTGTACCTGGCAGTCCAAAAATAGGAGCGCGTTCGATAATAGGGACACAGTTTGTCCGAAAAAATGGTCCTATTTTCGAAACGTTCAATATGTGATAGGTTCGGTTTTTGAGATTCCATTGTAAATGTACTGTTATGTACATAATGAGTTACATTAAGATAAATGTAATTTTTCACATTTAATTTGTCCGTTGGTCCTTCGATCAGGATGTAATTAGTGAAGTCATTAATTAGTTAATTACTTAATAATTATGTGTGAAATGACAGAAGGAGGTGGATGTTAAGTTCACAAATTTACTTAATGTGTAGTGGATTATAATTATTACAATATTAATATTGATAAGCCAAGTCAAGTGTCGCTAAAGATTATATTGTGTATAATATTAATTTTGCTATGCCAAATTCTGGCAAGGATTAACATTAATTTGTATAATATTAATTTGATAAGACAATTCTGGCCAAGATTTATATCAGTGGATGTGTAATAGATAAGCCAACTCTAGCTAATTATATTAATGTGTATAATATTAATTTTGCTATACCAAATTCTAGCAAGGATTTATATTAATTTGTATAATATTAATTTTGATAAGCCAAGTCTGGCTAAAGGATTATTTTTATTAATGTACATTTAAAATTTGTATTATAATTTTCTTACATGTAATTGCTAAGCTCAAGTATCTAGGATTTATTCAAAGGTAAGTTGTATCAGTGTTGTAAGTTGTGATCAGTGTTATTAATTAAGAAGAATTTAATACATTGTATCATGGCTGAAAATGAGGTAATTAATATAGAAGACAAACATATGGAATATAGAGCAAAGAAAGCATCACTGCAAGCTAGAAAGGGTCGTGTAACCAAGGTATATAATAAATGTTTGGAATTAATGAATCAAAAAACTGTGAATACTGATGATTTAAAATTGTATTTAGATGCTTTAGGGAATAGATATGATTCATACAAATTATATTACAACAAATATGAAGAAGATTTGTTAGTAAACTGTGTAGATGAGACTGAAGTAGATCTTATGATTAATCACTATTATGAATTAAAAGAAAAGATTCTCTCTTGTAAAAGTCAGGCTTTGAATAAATTAAATTGTGTAAACCAGGCAGTTAATCAGTCTGCTCCAACAAATAAGACATCTTTGCCAAAACTCCCAGAATTATGTTTACCTGTATTTAATCCTGGAGAAAATTGGGAGGAGTTTTGGTCTATTTTTAAAGCAGCTGTGGAAAATATTTTAATTTTCCGAAGCTACAGTGCCTAATAGGTGTTTAATGTGTTGATTTGGGTCAAAAATGTATTTGAAAATTGAATAGAACCAACAGTGTTCCCCCTGCGCCTGCACGGATGTGCAGAGAGAGAGGTCGACACAGGGCATGGAGGAGGTGGGAGTGTTTTTGAATGTAGTGAAGAGGCTGTGAAAACATGGGACCAGGAAATTGATGTTCACGGTGGCCTAAGGATTAATATAGGCCTCACTTCATAATAGGAAGTGTTGTAACTGTTCCTGGTGAAGAGTGAGGGAACGTGATTTATGGGACCACCATAATAAAGTGGTAAAATGAGTGAATAATGGTAGGACCGGGGGTGACTGGTGCGACGCCATGGACTGTGTCCCAAGGAAAAATACCCGTGGTTTAATCATCACTCATCGGTCTCAGATCTTTATGGAGTGGCCTCCAATGTGGAAATTATTTAATTTCCGAAGCTATAGTGCCTAATAAGTGTTTAATGTGTTGATTTGGGTCAAAATGTATTTGTATTTTGAATGGAACCAACTGGGTTCCCGCTGCGCCTGGGCAGATGTGCGCTGGGGGTATAGGTCGAGCTGGGGCACGAGGGGGCGGCAGTGTTTTGAATGGAGTGAGGAAGCTTTGAAACATGGGATCAGGAAATTGGAATTCATGGCGGCCTAAGGATTAATATAGGCCTCACTTCCTAATAGAAAGTGTCGTAATTGTTCCTGGTGAAGAGTGAGGGAACGAGATTTACGTGACCACCATGATAAAGTGGTGAAATAAGTGGATAATAGTAGGACTGGGGGTGACGGGTGTGCCGCCATGGAATGTGTCCAGGGGAAATTACCCGTGAGTTAATCCTCACTCATCGGTCACAGATCTTAATGGAATGACCTCTAATGTGTATAATAATTATGAGACGTTAAATCATCTTGTGAGTGGTAATGTAATCAGTGATAATAACATTAAGATAAGAGAATGTGGGAAGTGAAATAAATCGCCCTGCTCCGAGTGAACGCGTGGTTCTTGTCCCTGAGGATAGTGAAGTTTTATGGAATCACGACTTCTAAACCGAGGCAAACCAACGGATACCTCGTCCTGCTGGAATAAGAACCGTGTCGGTGTAGCAGGACATCGAAATGTGATGGTGAATGGAGGAAATAAGGAGCATCAATCACCCACAGTTAAGTAACCTTTCTAGTTATAGCAGACTGATACTGGCCAGTTAGGTATGTTTTAATTGGATAGGTTATGGGTGATCCAGCCACATCAAGTGACCACCAGAGAATATCTGGTAAGTGGTGGGATTACGTACAAGTGTTTTTCTTTGATGGGTATATCCATGTGTAACCTACCCCCCCCCCTTCATTCAGTTAAACTAATATAATCTATACAGTCCACAATTAATTAGTAGCGCCGTACTTGAGGGTGCTACCCAATTTATACTGGTCTCGGATAGATATGGATAAGATTGTGAGGGTTGAGGGGCCACCTGCAGTGACCAGAGGTGGTTAAGTTTTCTCACATGTCTACACGGGTGACTACGGTAAACAATATCGTTGTTGTCTCCCAAGGAGATTACTCGTATGCATGTAATGTTGAGGTATGTACAAGTATTCACCCCTATAAAATTTTCCATATCTGCCCGCTGGTCCTTCCTGAACCGGATGCAATCAGTGAAAAATTAATTGAATTAATTACTTAATAATTAAGTGACTGATTGAAGAAAGTGGGTATAGGGTACACAAATTTAATCGGTGGTGTGGTGGATGATAATTAGCCCAATTAACTACTAGCACATGGGTGGCTAGGATTTATACAAGAGCAAAGTGCAAGAATTACTCACACAAAGTATTAAAACAGGGAAGTGTTTTTGGGTATGCCCAAATGAGGAAAATCTGTGGACTAAAATCACAAGGGTATTAAAAGAGGACAACATCAAAGCTGCTTTCATAGAAAACCTGGAAGCTTTCTACAACAGATGGGAACATGAAAAGTCTGGGCTGAATGGTACTGCCCTTGATACTGGCCATGTAGTCAGAAACTGTAAGGCTGGAGGTGATGTCCTGGTAGTCAGTAAATGTGGGGCTGATAGTGCTGTCCTGGGAGACAGTAATGGTGAAGCTGGAGATGCTGTCCTGGGAGACAGTAATGGTGAAGCTGGAGGTGCTGTCCTGGGAGACAGTAATGGTGAAGCTGGAGATGCTGTCCTGGGAGACAGTAATGGTGAAGCTGGAGATACTGTCCTGGGAGACAGATTAGATTTTGCCACCGATGTGGCTAGTTTATTGTGCACCCCAGGTGGGAGACAGTAATGGTGAAGCTGGAGATTTTGTCCAGGTAGTCGGGAATTATACGCAGGAAGGAATACATATAAATGACCTCATAGGGGACAGGAGCCATAGTAGGGAAACAAGTGTAGTCAAAGATAAGATAAAACCAATATTGCAAACTAGAAATACCGCAGGAAATAGCAAACAAGAGGACTCCAATAGAAATAGTGAGGATAAATTACCAAAAACAACTGGTGGGAGCTCCATTGTTGGTGCTAGGGAGGATAGAAGTAAGACAGGGAAACATGCACCAACAGGGAATACAGCAACAGAAACCCAAGGCAAGCGGAAACCAAGCCTGTGCACATACTATGCACTTGGTATCTGCTGGCATGGGAAATCTGGAAAAACAGACGGGACATGCAACTATGACCACCCTAGAAAATGCCATGCCCATATGACAACAGGAAAATGCAAACTCCCTTCCTGTAAGCTTTTTCACCCTGAAATGTGTACCTCTTCAGTACAGGAAAGACTGTGCTATAACTTAAATTGCCAGGCATACCATCTAAAGGGGACAAAAAGATACAAAACATCCAGGCCATGGGGAAACCTGGGTAGCCACAGCCACTCAAGAGGGAGAGGTTTTTTAGTGCCAGGAAGAAATAAAAACTGGCAGGAAATGGCAGAAATCGTACACCAAATCCAGTCATTCCTGGAGTGGAACCACAGTCGATGGCCTCCACTCCAAACCAACAGATACAGATACTAATGCCGGAAAAAAAATCCCCCCCCAGTACCAACAATACCACCAGTCAGATAACATTCTTCTTTGCAAATATACAGGGTCTAAAGCCAGCAACAAACAACAAAATACCTTTCATCCGTGGACTGCTTGCAGAGGCAAAGGCAATGTTCGTGGCTTTCACTGAGACCCACATAAAGGATCACTTGGACAACGAAATATGGATCCCAGGTTACAACCTATACAGATGTGACAGAGTGAACAGGCAAAAGGGGGGGGGGTTGGCCTGTACATTGCAGAGTCACTTGTTTGCACAGAACTGCTTAATGCCTCAAATGATGTAGTGGAAGTTTTAGCAGTAAAGGTCGAGAACCAAAACCTAGTCATTGTGGTAGTCTACAAGCCTCCGGATGCAACATCCCAGCAATTCCAGGAACAGCTGTTAAAAATTGACCACTGTCTGGAAAATCTTCCAGCTCCTGCACCCAACATCTTGCTCCTGGGGGATTTCAACTTAAGGCACCTAAAATGGAGGAATATAGCAAATAATATTGTTGCAGTAATAACACCAGGAGGCAGCTCTGATGAAAACTCACACTCACACGAGCTTTTAAATCTCTGCACAAAATTCAATTTAAACCAGCAAATAATAGAGCCTACTAGACTGGAGAATACACTAGACCTCATCTTCACTAACAATGATGATCTGATAAGAAATGTCACCATATCAAAAACAATATACTCAGATCACAACATAATTGAGGTTCAGACATGTATGCGTGGAGCCCCAGACCGACAAAATGAGACTTCAATAACAAAAACATAAAGTGGGACCAAGTAAACCAAGTCCTAACCGATATAAGCTGGGAAGATACACTAAGCAACACAGACCCAAACTTATGCCTAGAACAGATTAACTCGGTGGCACTCGATGTATGCACAAGGCTTATTCCTCTAAGAAAAAGGAGGAGTAGATGTAAAATAGAAAGAGACAGGCGCTCCCTTTACAGGCGACGGAAAAGAATAACAGAGCGGCTAAAAGAGGTCAATATATCTGAAATGCGTAGGGAGACACTGGTCAGAGAAATAGCAAGCATCGAACTTAAGCTAAAAGAATCCTTTAGGAGTCAGGAATCGCGGGAAGAACTAAAAGCCATAAATGAAATCGAAAGAAACCCAAAGTATTTCTTCTAGTATGCCAAATCAAAATCGAGAACAACGTCCAGTATTGGGCCCCTACTTAAACAAGATGGGTCCTACACAGATGACAGCAAGGAAATGAGTGAGCTACTCAAGTCCCAATATGACTCAGTTATTAGCAAGCCGCTAACCAGACTGAGAGTCGAAGATCAAAATGAATTTTTTATGAGAGAGCCACAAAATTTGATTAACACAAGCCTATCCGATGTTATCCTGACACCAAATGACTTAGAACAGGCGATAAATGACATGCCCATGCACTCTGCCCCAGGGCCAGACTCATGGAACTCTGTGTTCATCAAGAACTGCAAGAAGCCCCTATCACGAGCCTTTTCCATCCTGTGGAGAGGGAGCATGGACACGGGGGTCGTCCCTCAGTTACTAAAAACAACAGACATAGCCCCACTCCACAAAGGGGCCAGTAAAGCAACAGCAAAGAACTACAGACCAATAACACTAACATCCCATATCATAAAAATCTTTGAAAGGGTCCTAAGAAGCAAGATCACCACCCATCTAGAAACCCATCAGTTACACAACCCAGGGCAACATGGGTTTAGAACAGGTCGCTCCTGTCTGTCTCAACTATTGGATCATTACGACAAGGTCCTAAATGCACTAGAAGACAAAAAGAATGCAGATGTAATATATACAGACTTTGCAAAAGCCTTCGACAAGTGTGACCATGGCGTAATAGCGCACAAAATGCGTGCTAAAGGAATAACAGGAAAAGTCGGTCGATGGATCTATAATTTCCTCACTAACAGAACACAGAGAGTAGTCGTCAACAGAGTAAAGTCCGAGGCAGCTACGGTGAAAAGCTCTGTTCCACAAGGCACAGTACTAGCTCCCATCTTGTTCCTCATCCTCATATCCGACATAGACAAGGATGTCAGCCACAGCACCGTGTCTTTCTTTGCAGATGACACCCGAATCTGCATGACAGTGTCTTCCATTGCAGACACTGCAAGGCTCCAGGCGGACATCAACCAAATCTTTCAGTGGGCTGCAGAAAACAATATGAAGTTCAACGATGAGAAATTTCAATTACTCAGATATGGTAAACATGAGGAAATTAAATCTTCATCAGAGTACAAAACAAATTCTGGCCACAAAATAGAGCGAAACACCAACGTCAAAGACCTGGGAGCGATTATGTCGGAGGATCTCACCTTCAAGGACCATAACATTGTATCAATCGCATCTGCTAGAAAAATGACAGGATGGATAATGAGAACCTTCAAAACTAGGGAGGCCAAGCCCATGATGACACTCTTCAGGTCACTTGTTCTATCTAGGCTGGAATATTGCTGCACTCTAACAGCACCTTTCAAGGCAGGTGAAACTGCCGACCTAGAAAATGTACAGAGAACTTTCACGGCGCGCATAACGGAGATAAAACACCTCAATTACTGGGAGCTCTTGAGGTTTCTAAACCTGTATTCCCTGGAACGCAGGAGGGAGAGATACATGATTATATACACCTGGAAAATCCTAGAGGGACTAGTACCGAACTTGCACACGAAAATCACTCACTACGAAAGCAAAAGACTTGGCAGACGATGCACCATCCCCCCAATGAAAAGCAGGGGTGTCACTAGCACGTTAAGAGACCATACAATAAGTGTCAGGGGCCCGAGACTGTTCAACTGCCTCCCAGCACACATAAGGGGGATTACCAACAGACCCCTGGCAGTCTTCAAGCTGGCACTGGACAAGCACCTAAAGTCAGTTCCTGATCAGCCGGGCTGTGGCTCGTACGTTGGTTTGCGTGCAGCCAGCAGCAACAGCCTGGTTGATCAGGCGCTGATCCACCAGGAGGCCTGGTCACAGACCTGGCCGCGGGGGCGTTGACCCCCGAAACTCTCTCCAGGTAAACTCCAGGTGAACTTAAGTCGTATAATTGGTGATTATTAATTCCCTAACCATGGCTGGGTCTGAGGAAGTTAGTGCGGCTGGCAAGTCCATGGATGCCAAAGCAAAGAAAGCGTCACTACAAACTCGGAAGGGTCATGTTACTAAATCATACAACAAGTGTATGGAGTTAATGAGACAAGAAACGGTAAACCCTGATGAATTAAAGCTACACCTAGATGCCTTAGAAAGTAGATATGAGTCATATAAATTGTGGTATAAGGACTGTGAGAGCGATCTTCTGGTGAATTGTGCAGATGATGCTGAAAGGGAGCGGGTGTAGACAATGTTGTTGGTCAACCTAGTAAGGTAAATCAGAGGTGTCTACCACAACTCCCAGAATTATGCATGCCTGTGTTTAATCCGGGAGAAAACTGGGAGGAATTTTGGTCTATCTTTAAAGCAGTCGTACATGATAGGAGTGATCTTGCGTTACCAAATTATGCTATTTAAAGGGACAAGTAAGGAGAGATGCGCATGTTCTCATACAAGCATTCCCAAATGTAGATGACTCCTATAGTGAGGCAGTTGACTTGTTGGAGGTCACTTACGGTAACTTGGAGCAAAGTAGGCTGGATCTAGTAGCTAATTTGTCTAGTTTGAAGACTCCAGATCACAACCGCAACAGCTTACAGCAATTTAGGATCAAACTAGAAAGCACTCTTAAGACCTTGAGTAATAAATATGATCTGGAGGGAGCAGAGTGGTTGTTGAGTGCCTTGATTCAGAATAAATTAAACCACAAGACAGTAGAGTGGCTATCTAACAGATATCACAAGGATTACTTCAGGTTGGAAGAAATAAGAGTTGGCCTACAGGAGCTAATTGTCCAACTGCAGACCAGCCAACCCATTACCTCTAGGAATACCACGTCTACAGACCCCAGTGCACCTGTCAAGTTCCACAAAAGGAAACTTTATCCCAATATCAATAATAATAAGTCACCTACTAAACGGGGTTACGTAGGCACATATCAAGTGACAGGGGCCAGTAATAGTGGTTCTCCACATCAAAGCAAGAGGAGGAAGTACCACAATAAGAGTAGCCCAGTTGATAAGAGGTCAGGCAAAGAAAGGAGAGATTGTATCTTCTGCAACGGTACTCATTTCTCTAAGAACTGTAATGCCTATAATTCATGGGATGTTAAAGTGGAAAGATTGGAAGAGCTTGCTAGATGTATCAGGTGTCTAGGAAATCATAATGTAAGGGATTGCCGTGCTAACTTGCACCATTGTTATCAGTGTAACAAGGGAAGACACCACATAGCTATGTGTAAGGGCGGATCTAATCGTAATGATGGTAACAATAGTACTGATAGTGATAATAACCCGGACACAACAGTAACCAACGTAAAGATTGCAGCTAATGTCGGTAATGATGGCCTAGCTGAGGTAGCTTTACCTGTGTTGGATGTGGTGATTAATGATAAATGGCGTAAATCCAAAACTGTAACGGCATTACTGGATCAGGGATCGAAACATATCTTCATAAATGGTAATTGCTTTAATGGGATGAAGGTACAAATGGGAGATCCTGCTATACTCAAGTTATCTGGCTTTCTCTCGAATAAGAAGGCCCAGTCAGTTTTTCAGTTTAATATGTTTATTATGCACCCCATACCCATCCTGTGGGCGGTAGTCAAAAGATTACAGAGGTACATAATTGGTCCAGGGACTGGACTCCAAAGTTTTGATAGCTGAGCAAGTTACAAAGGTAATGAACTAGATCTGGTCATAATCATGACCAAGTTACAAAGGTAATGAGCTCCAGGTAGAGCTGGTCACACTCATGAATAATTGCAAAGGTAATGAATCATAAACACATTAATCATGAGAATTTACAAAGGTAATGAGCTCCAGGTAGAGCTAGTCAAAATCATGACAAGTTTCAAAGGTAATGAATGATAAACACGTTATCACATGATTACAATCATAGACAAATTACAGAGTAATGAGCAGTTAACAAACATAGCAGGGAATTCATCCATTGCCCCAACAGCAGATGTTGCTAGGTGCCTGTCTCTCCTCGGCAGACAGCCATTGCAAACAGCAGCAAGTTGCCCCGGGATCTGCTGCTTGCACGAGCACCATCGACCCTCCCAAAGAGGTCCAAGAAGCCAGTGGCTCCGTTAGCAGCCCGATGGAGAGCTGTCCTAGGGACATGGCAACGTCCTGGTGGACGCCAAGTTGACTGAAGATCCCAGGCCCTCGTGTGCACGGATGTTGAAGCTTGAGGAACTGAGTACACACTGCCTGTGGCAGTGTAACTGTCAGGCTGGGCAGTGAGAGAAAACGTATTAATGCCGTAATTGAGGATAGGCTCCCAGAGAAAATATCTACAATAAGGCTTGGTAACGCTACTGAAAGGCTTTCAAGTAAGGTAAATTTGGCACCTTCTGGTGTAAATCATGATTTTGTGGGGCCAATAGATATTTTGATAGGTAGTGACCATTATGCCACCTTTGTAAAGGGTATGACAAAGAAATGCAGAGTCACCCTTCTAAGGACCGCAGGAGATCACGTGATGTATGGCAGGCTTCCTCGTACTGATAATGAATGACTGGAGGAAGCCATAAATACAGTTACGGTGTGTCTTACTCATGAAATATCACCCCAGTATAAATATACTTCAATAGAGGATGAAGTTGAACCTGTGTATAAATTATGGGAATTGGACAGCATAGGAATCAATGTAAATGAAGAAAGTCCAGATGATTCCTTTACTCAAGAACAATACCAGAAGGATGTTAAATTTGAATCTGGACAATACTGGGTGAGACTTCCGTGGAAGCTGAACCATCCAGACCTACCAACTAATTACCGGATGGCGTATGGACAATTAAAGGCTCAGCTCCACGAACTGAGCAAGACACCAGAACTGTTGACTGCTTACGATGATATAATTAATGAGCAGTTAAATAATAAATTCATAGAGGAGGTACCTCCCGAGCAAGCCCAGATTTATGGTCACTATTTGCCACATCACGGAGTGAAGAAGGATTCTAAGACCACTCCTCTGAGGATTGTGTTTAATTGTAGTGCCAGGAGTAACAAAAATGTACCTAGTTTGAATGACTGTTTGATGACAGGTCCGTCGTTGACGGAAAAACTGGGAGACATATTATTAAACTTCAGGGTTAAGAATTATGCCTTTATGGCGGACATAAGTAAAGCTTTCCTGAGAGTGGGTCTGCAGGAGGCTGACCGGGATTGCACAAGGTTCTTATGGCCCGAGAATCCTAGTGACCCACTTAGTCCCCTGAAGACTTTTCGCTTCAGGAGTGTATTGTTTGGTGCTACCTCCAGTCCGTTCCTACTCCAGGCAACGATAAATGCACACCTTAAGCGTACGGGTGGTCCACTGAGTGGCGTAATGGGTAAACAATTTTATGTGGACAATTTCCTGGGGGTGACGTCTACTGAAGAGGAACTAATGAGCATATATGAAGGGGCTAATGAAATAATGCAAGGTGCAAATATGCCCCTGAGGGAATGGAACAGAAATTCGTCCAGTTTAAGGGCTCAAATAAATAAAGACAACCCTGGAGTTGAAGTGTCTAAATATAATAATGTGCTGGGACGGACTTGGGACACAGAGAGAGACTTGTTATCGTTAAAGTCTAATAACTACAGCATGCCCAATAAATTAACCAAGAGAGTCTTACTTGCGGAAGTTTCAAAATGCTTCGATCCACTAGGCTTAGTGTCCCCACTTACCATAAGAGGAAAATTGTTGATACAAGAAGCATGGAAGCTTAAGTGTGCTTGGGATGAAACCCTACCTGAGAAATTTGTTGAAAGGTGGGAAGAACTAGTAGGTGAATATGTAAAATTACCAATGTTGGAGTTCCCACGTAATGTGGCCAGTCAAGATGGAGAAAATGTACTCCACATTTTTTGTGATGCTTCGAAATTAGCATATGGAGCAGTCGCTTACCTTCAAAGTAATAGTGCCATTTCTCTTGTTATGCCTAAGGCTAAGGTGGCTCCAATCAAATCAAGTACCTTACCTCAGTTGGAATTAACGGCCATTTATGTAGGTGTCAAATTAGCCAATTAAATAAGAAATAAATTGCGAGAGATAAATATCAGTGACACCGTAATTTGGTCTGATAACGAGGTATCCTTACAATGGATTCGTAATGGTAACAGTAAGATTGTGTATGTACAAAACAGAGTTGCTGAAATCAATCAAATGCAGGAGAAATATAACAGTTTGGGTCAGCATATGTTAACCTTTAATCACATTCCTGGTGACGAGAATCCGGCTGACTTCTTGTCTCGAGGCTTGACTTATGAAAAATTTGTGAGTGCTTTATCGTGGTTTAAAGGGCCAAGTTGGCTGGTGGATAAAATTAACTGGCCGGTGCAAAAGGCACATATTGCTCCTGTCGAAATTACGGTGAGCACCGTTCCAGTCAGTAGTCCCTCCTTAGCCATTGACATGAATAGGTATTCTTCCTTACCCAAGCTGATTAGCGTGACAAGGTTAGTGTTTAAATTTATAAGTAAGATGAATATCTCCTATAATTTTCCCCATCCCCTGAAATACTGGCTACAGAGGGTACAAGAAGAAACCTACAGGGATGAGATTAAATTAAAGATGGACGGAAAAATTGTGAAAGGCTCAATAATAGAAAAGTTGGGGCTGTATTTAAAGGATGATGTAATTAGGTGCAGAGGCAGGTTACAAAATGCTGAATTGGGGGAATATGCTAAGCACCCTATCTTGCTGCCCAAAACTCATCACCTGACAACCTTGATTGTCTTTAATGCCCATAATAACGTGATGCACGGTAGGGTACAGGATACCTTAAACTGTATTCGGGAAACCTTCTGGATTCCACAAGGACTGCAAAGTGTAAAAAGGGTTATCAAGTCGTGTGTAATATGTCGCCGGGTGGATGCCAGAACCTACATGTACCCAGGTCCTCCACCATTGCCCAAGGAACGCGTGCAGTTGGTAAAACCATTTGATGTGACCGGAGTGGACTATAGTGGGCCAATCATTTTAACAGGTACTTCAGATGGTGTTCCCTTGAAGGTGTATGTATGTCTATTTACTTGTACAGCTACTAGGGCTGTTCATCTATAAGTGGCTCAGGACTTGTCTGCAGAACAGTTCATACAGCTGTTCCGGAAATTTGCAGCTAGACGATCCTGTCCAAGATTGATGATCTCAGATAATGCCACCAATTTTGTAGCGGGTGCTCAACACTTAATGGAATTAAATAAGAGTGATGATGTACAGTCTTTGTTGACCCAGCGAGGGTGTGTCTGGAAATTTATTACTCCCAGAGCCTCTTTGCAGGGAGGACTGTACGAAAGAATGATAGGTACAGTGAAAAGATGTCTTCGTAAGGTGCTACACAGGAAGAGAATTAATTTGGAGGAATTCCGTGCAGTGTTGGTGGAGGCAGAGAATCGGGTAAACAATCGCCCTCTGTCATACATGAGCGACACTCCTGACGTGGAGATCCTGACTCCCTCTCACCTAATATGCGGATGAAGGTTAGCAGCTGCACCTATCTATAGAGATAATCCCGATGGAAGTGATGAGGATTACGTGTTGAGTGATAAGTTCAAGATGTTAAATAAGGTAATTACTCATTGGTCCGATGTGTGGCGTAAGGAATATCTTCTTACACTACGTGAACACTTTTATGGTGCGCCAGAGGCAGTAAACCGACAGAACATTCATCCAGGTGACATTGTGTTAATTGATACTGAACAACATCGAACATTGTGGCCTCTGGGCAAGGTAGTAACATTATACCCAGATGCAAAAGGTGTTGTCAGAAACGTCAAAGTGTTGTGTCGTGGTCAGGAAAGTTTGCGTACCATTAATAAATTAATTCCCTTAGAATTAAATGGTGTTCAATTCAGTGCTGATGGAAATCTAAGGGAAAGTGACATGAGTGATACTGAAGACACTGACCGAGTAATGCAAGAAGAAATTGTAATAAGACCCACTAGGAAAACAGCAGCGCAATCTAGGGAGGGCTGGAATCGTCTCCTGGAGGAAGACGCAATTTAAATCGTCTAACAACGACTTCCGCCCGGCCGCAGTGTGGAAATTATTTAATTTCCGAAGCTATAGTGCCTAATAAGTGTTTAATGTGTTGATTTGGGTCAAAATGTATTTGTATTTTGAATGGAACCAACTGGGTTCCCGCTGCGCCTGCGCAGATGTGCGCGGAGGGTATAGGTCGAGCTGGGGCACGAGGGGGCGGCAGTGTTTTGAATGGAGTGAGGAAGCTATGAAACATGGGATCAGGAAATTGGCGTTCTCGGCGGCCTAAGGATTAATATAGGCCTCACTTCCTAATAGGAAGTGTCGTAATTGTTCCTGGTGAAGAGTGAGGGAACGAGATTTACGTGACCACCGTGATAAAGTGGTAAAATAAGTGGATAATAGTAGGACCGGGGGTGACGGGTGCGCCGCCATGGAATTTGTCCAGGGGAAATTACCCATGAGTTAATCCTCACTCATCGGTCTCAGATCTTAATGGAATGACCTCTAATGTGTATAATAATTATGAGACGTTAAATCATCTTGTGAGTGGTAATGTAATCAGTGATAATGCGGGAAGTGAAATAAATCGCCCTGCTCCTAGTGAACGCGTGGTTCTCGTCCCCGAGGATAGCGAAGTTTTATGGAATCACGACTTCTAAACAGGGGCAAGCCAACGGATACCTCGTCCTGCTGGAATAAGAACCGTGTCAGTGTAGCAGGACATCGAAATGAGATGGTGAATGGAGGAAATAAGGAGCATCAATCACCCACAGTTAAGTACCCTTTCTAGTTATAGCAGACTGATACTGGCCAGTTAGGTATGTTTTAATTGGATAGGTTATGGGTGATCCAGCCACATCAAGTGACCACCAGAGAATATCTGGTAAGTGACGGGATTATGTACAAGTGTTTTTCCTTGATGGGTATATCCATGTGTAACCTACCCCCCCCCTTCATTCAGTTAAACTAATATAATCTATACAGTCCGCAATTAATTAGTAGCGCCGTACTTGAGGGTGCTACCCAATTTATACTGGTCTCGGATAGATATGGATAAGATTGTGAGGGTCGAAGGGCCACCTGCAGTGACCAGAGGTGGTTAAGTTTTCTCACATGTCTACTCGGGTGACTACGGTAAACAATATCATTGTTGTCTCCCAAGGAGATTACTCGTATGCATGTAATGTTGAGGTATGTACAAGTAATCACCCCTATAAAATTTTCCATATCCAATGTGTATAATAATTATGAGACATTAAATCGTCTTGTGAATTGTAATGTAATCAGTGATAATAACACTAAGTTAAGAGAATATGTGAAGTGAAATGAGTCGCCGTTCTCAGAGTGAACATCTGTTTATCTCGTGTTCCTGTCTCAAGGATAGTGAAGTTTTTATGGAGTTACGACTTCTAAACCAGGACAAACCAACGGATACCTCGTCCTGCTGGAATAAGAACCGTGTTGGTGTAGCAGGACATCGAAACGAGATGATGAATGGAAGAAATAAGGAGCATCAATCACCGACAGATAAGTAACCCTTCTAGTTATAGCAGACTGATACTGGACAGTTAGGTATTTTGTAATTGGATAGGTTATGGGTGATCCAGCTACATCAAGTGACCACCAGAGAATATCTGGTAAGTGGTGGGATTATGTACAAGTGTTTTTCTTTGATGGATATATCCATGTGTAACCTACCTCCCCCCCCCCCTCTTCATTCAGTTAAACTAATATAATCTATACAGTCCACAATTAATTAGTAGCTTGAGATTCCTAAACCTGTATTCCCTGGAACGCAGGAGGGAGAGATACATGATTATATACTCCTGGAAAATCCTAGAGGGACTAGTACCGAACTTGCACACGAAAATCACTCACTACGAAAGCAAAAGACTTGGCAGACGATGCACCATCCCCCCAATGAAAAGCAGGGGTGTCACTAGCACGTTAAGAGACCATATAATAAGTGACAGGGGCCCGAGACTGTTCAACTGCCTCCCAGCACACATAAGGGGGATTACCAACAGACCCCTGGCAGTCTTCAAGCTGGCACTGGACAAGCACCTAAAGTCAGTTCCTGATCAGCCGGGCTGTGGCTCGTACGTTGGTTTGCGTGCAGCCAGCAGCAACAGCCTGGTTGATCAGGCTCTGATCCACCAGGAGGCCTGGTCACAGACCGGGCCGCTGGGGCGTTAACCCCCGGAACTCTCTCCAGGTAAACTCCAGGTAAACACACACACACACACACACACACACACACACATGGAGGGCTAAGATGATGGAGGTGGTACTGGAGAACTTCATGTACCAACACGTAAGGGACACTACAAGAGAGAGAGGAGAGGATGAACCAGCAAGGCTGGACTTAGTATTCACCTTCAGTAGTGCAGATATCGAGGACATCACATATGAAAGACCCCTTGGGGCCAGTGACCATGTGGTTTTAAGCTTCGAATACACAGTAGAGCTACAAGTGGAGGGAGAAGCAGGAAGGCCAGGACGAATGAAGCCAAACTACAAGAAAGGGGACTACACAGGAATGAGGAACTACCTGAACGGGGTTCAGTGGGACAGAGAACTGGCAGGGAAGCCAGTTAATGAGATGATGGAATATGTAGCAACAAAATGCAAGGAGGCTGAGGAGAGGTTTGTACCCAAGGGTAACAGGAGTAATGAAAAAGCCAGGATGAGCCCATGGTTTACCCAAAGGTGCAGGGAGGCAAAAACCAAGTGTGCTAGGGAATGGAAGAAATATAGAAGGCAAAGGACCCAGGAGAATAAGGAGAACAGTCGTAGAGCCAGAAACGAATATGCACAGATAAGAAGGGAGGCCCAAAGACAATATGAAAATGACATAGCAGCGAAAGCCAAATCTGACCCGAAACTGTTGTACAGCCACATCAGGAGGAAAACAACAGTCAAGGACCAGGTAATCAGGCTAAGGAAGGAAGGAGGAGAGACAACAGGAAATGACCGTGAAGTATGTGAAGAACTCAACAAGAGATTCAAAGAAGTGTTCACAGAGGAGACAGAAGGGACTCCAGAAAGACGGAGAGGTGGGGCACACCACCAAGTGCTGGACACAGTGCACACAACCGAGGAAGAAGTGAAGAGGCTTCAGAGTGAGCTAGATACCTCAAAGGCAATGGGGCCAGATAACATCTCCCCATGGGTATTGAGAGAGGGAGCAGAGGCGCTATGTGTACCCCTAACAACAATATTCAATACATCTATCGAAACAGGGAGATTGCCTGAGGCATGGAAGACAGCAAATGTAGTCCCAATCTTTAAAAAAGGAGACAGACATGAAGCATTAAACTACAGACCAGTGTCACTGACATGTATAGTATGCAAAATCATGGAGAAGATTATCAGGAGAAGAGTGGTGGAACACCTAGAAAGGAATGATCTCATCAACAGCAGCCAGCATGGTTTCAGGGACGGGAAATCCTGTGTCACAAACCTACTGGAGTTCTATGACATGGTGACAGCAGTAAGACAAGAGAGAGAGGGGTGGGTGGATTGCATTTTCTTGGACTGCAAGAAGGCGTTTGACACAGTTCCACACAAGAGATTGGTGCAAAAACTGGAGGACCAAGCAGGGATAACAGGGAAGGCACTACAATGGATCAGGGAATACTTGTCAGGAAGACAGCAGCGAGTCATGGTACGTGGCGAGGTGTCAGAGTGGGCACCTGTGACCAGCGGGGTCCCGCAGGGGTCAGTCCTAGGACCAGTGCTGTTTCTGGTATTTGTGAACGACATGACGGAAGGAATAGACTCTGAGGTGTCCCTGTTTGCAGATGACGTGAAGTTGATGAGAAGAATACACTCGATCGAAGACCAGGCAGAACTACAAAGGGATCTGGACAGGCTGCAGACCTGGTCCAGCAATTGGCTCCTGGAGTTCAATCCCACCAAGTGCAAAGTCATGAAGATTGGGGAAGGGCAAAGAAGGCCGCAGACGGAGTACAGTCTAGGGGGTCAGAGACTACAAACCTCACTCAAGGAAAAAGATCTTGGGGTGAGTATAACACCAGGCACATCTCCTGAAGCGCACATCAACCAAATAACTGCTGCAGCATATGGGCGCCTAGCAAACCTCAGAACAGCATTCCGACATCTTAATAAGGAATCGTTCAGGACCCTGTACACCGTATACGTTAGGCCCATATTGGAGTATGCGGCACCAGTTTGGAACCCACACCTAGCCAAGCACGTAAAGAAACTAGAGAAAGTGCAAAGGTTTGCAACAAGACTAGTCCCAGAGCTAAGAGGTATGTCCTACGAGGAGAGGTTAAGGGAAATCAACCTGACGACACTGGAGGACAGGAGAGATAGGGGGGACATGATAACGACATACAAAATACTGAGAGGAATTGACAAGGTGGACAAAGACAGGATGTTCCAGAGATTGGACACAGTAACAAGGGGACACAGTTGGAAGCTAAAGACACAGATGAATCACAGGGATGTTAGGAAGTATTTCTTCAGCCACAGAGTAGTCAGTAAGTGGAATAGTTTGGGAAGCGATGTAGTGGAGGCAGGATCCATACATAGCTTTAAGCAGAGGTATGATAAAGCTCACGGCTCAGGGAGAGTGACCTAGTAGCGATCAGTGAAGAGGCGGGGCCAGGAGCTCGGACTCGACCCCCGCAACCTCAACTAGGTGAGTACAACTAGGTGAGTACACACACAGAAGCTAGAGCATCAGGCGCATATAACAGGAAGGGCACTGCAATGGATCAGAGAATACCTGACAGGGAGGCAACAACGAGTCATGGTACATAATGATGTATCACAGTGGGCACCTGTGACGAGCGGGGTCCCACAGGGGTCGGTCCTAGGACCAGTGCTATTTTTGGTATATGTGAACGACATGACGGAAGGGTTAGACTCAGAAGTGTCCCTGTTTGCAGATGATGTGAAGTTAATGAGGAGAATTAAATCTGATGAGGACCAGGCAGGACTTCAAAGAGACCTGGACAGACTGGACACCTGGTCCAGCAAATGGCTTCTCGAATTTAATCCTGCCAAATGCAAAGTCATGAAGATAGGGGAAGGGCACAGAAGACCACAGACAGAGTATAGGCTAGGTGGCCAAAGACTGCAAACCTCACTCAAGGAGAAAGATCTTGGGGTGAGTATAACACCGAGCATGTCTCCGGAAGCACACATCAATCAGATAACTGCTGCAGCATATGGGCGCCTGGCAAACCTGAGAACAGCATTCCGATACCTTAGTAAGGAATCATTCAAGACACTGTACACCGTGTATGTCAGGCCCATACTGGAGTATGCAGCACCTGTTTGGAACCCGCACTTGATAAAGCACGTCAAGAAACTAGAGAAAGTACAAAGGTTTGCGACAAGGTTAGTTCCAGAGCTAAGGGGAATGTCCTATGAAGAAAGATTAAGGGAAATCGGCCTGACGACACTGGAGGACAGGAGGGTCAGGGGAGACATGATAACGACATATAAAATACTGCGTGGAATAGACAAGGTGGACAAAGACAGGATGTTCCAGGGAGGGGACACAGAAACAAGAGGCCACAATTGGAAGTTGAAGACACAAATGAGTCAGAGAGATAGTAGGAAGTATTTCTTCAGTCATAGAGTTGTAAGGCAGTGGAATAGCCTAGAAAATGACGTAGTGGAGGCAGGAACCATACACAGTTTTAAGACGAGGTTTGATAAAGCTCATGGAGCGGGGAGAGAGAGGGCCTAGTAGCAACCGGTGAAGAGGCGGGGCCAGGAGCTAGGACTCGACCCCTGCAACCACAAATAGGTGAGTACAAATAGGTGAGTACACACACACACACACACACACACACACACACACACACACACACACACACACACACACACACACACACACACATGCACATATGTGGTAATGCTTCATTTACAGCTAGCAAAGTCAGGGTATTTCTCCAGAATGGTCTGTAATATACCACTGTGGATAAAATACTTTGCCATTTCTTGAACATTTCTGAGTTGTTTCTAAATTCATTAATTTTATCACACTCCAGTACATAATGACGCAAGGTGTGATAATAGTCCATCTGGCAAAGTTTACATTTCGTTTGGTCTACATCTGGTGGTGGTGATTTAATCTGCCATAGATACTTGTAACCCAGCCGGAGCCGGGCAGTAGTGACATCCAAGAGTCTATTTATTTTATTGGATGCACCATAGACATGTGGCTCCTCCTGCATGATGGAATGATGATAGATGGACTGACTTGTGTCAATCTCCTTAAATCTTAAGTCAATAAAGTTCATTTGAAGTTCTTTTCGTATTATTGTTCTCAAACTGCTAACTGACAACCCAAGATTGCAATCTACTCCCTCTTTGAAAACATACAGCTTAGCCAATTTATCAGTTTTATCATGCATCTGAAGACCAATGTGAGAAGGAATCCACAGCATGTGCACTCTGACTCCACTGTCCACAATCTTACCATACCTGTGTCTGGCTTCTGACACAAGCATGCAACAATTAATACTTAATGAGTTGAGAGCATTTATGGATGACAGAGAATCAGTTACAATTAAAGTGTCAACTTTAGATACATGGACGCATTTGAGTGCAAGGAGTATGGCAAACAGTTCTGTTTGAAGGGTAGAGACCCAGTTATTGATGCATGCTCGAATTTCTTTATAAGAGCCATCACTCTGTATGACAACAGCAGCACTACCAGCTGCACCAGTGGACTGGCGAACACCTGGACCTGGAGTTTACCTGGAGAGAGTTCCGGGGGTCAACGCTCCCGCGGCCCGGTCTGTGACCAGGCCTCCTGGTGGATCAGAGCCTGATCAACCAGGCTGTTGCTGCTGGCTGCACGCAAACCAACATACGAGCCACAGCCGGGTTGATCAGGAACTGACTTTAGGTGCTTGTCCAGTGCCAGGTTGAAGACTGCCAGGAGTCTGTTGGTAATCCCCCTTATGTGTGCTGGGAGGCAGTTGAACAGTCTCGGGCCCCTGACACTTATTGTATGGTCTCTTAACGTGCTAGTGACTCCCCTGCTTTTCATTGGGGGGATTGTGCATCGTCTGCCAAGTCTTTTGCTTTCGTAGTGAGTGATTTTCGTGTGCAAGTTCGGTACTAGTCCCTCTAGGATTTTCCAGGTGTATATAATCATGTATCTCTCCCTCCTGCGTTCCAGGGAATACAGGTTTAGGAACCTCAAGCGCTCCCAGTAATTGAGGTGTTTTATCTCCATTATGCGCGCCGTGAAAGTTCTCTGTACATTTTCTAGGTCGGCAATTTCACCTGCCTTGAAAGGCGCTGTTAGTGTGCAGCAATATTCCAGCCTAGATAGAACAAGTGACCTGAAGAGTGTCATCATGGGCTTGGCCTCCCTAGTTTTGAAGGTTCTCATTATCCATCCTGTCATTTTTCTAGCAGATGCGATTGATACAATGTTATGGTCCTTGAAGGTGAGATCCTCCGACATGATCACTCCCAGGTCTTTGACGTTGGTGTTTCGCTCTATTTTGTGGCCAGAATTTGTTTTGTACTCTGATGAAGATTTAATTTCCTCATGTTTACCATATCTGAGTAATTGAAATTTCTCATCGTTGAACTTCATATTGTTTTCTGTAGCCCACTGAAAGATTTGGTTGATGTCCGCCTGGAGCCTTGCAGTGTCTGCAATGGAAGACACTGTCATGCAGATTCGGGTGTCATCTGCAAAGGAAGACACGGTGCTGTGACTGACATCCTTGTCTATGTCGGATATGAGGATGAACCATTAACGTAAATAATTTGTGAAAGAGTGGATGTGGCAGTACGAGGGCATCCTAGGATGATCCTCATTGCTTCGTTTTGCAGTTTTTCCAGCCCTCCAAGCTTCCAGTCAGACACGAGTGCAAGTAGTGGCGCAGCATAATCAACCAATGATCTAATATAAGCAAGATACATCATTTTCACAATTTTAACATTAGCTCCATACCTGGGATGAAAACCTGCCACAACTCTAAATGCTCTCAGCCTTTCTTTGTATTGGCGACAAAGTCTCGTTACAACAGGTCCAAGTAGTGGAACCTCGAAGCCTAGATACCTGTATCTGCTTACATATTCTAGAAGAGACCCATCATGCAATTGAATCTGACGAACTGTGCCTCTCTGTCGAGGAGGACGCCTGTTGAGTACCTTTGTTTTATCCCCTGAGATTATTAACCCCAGGTCCTGACACGAGGCTAGTACATGATTAAGAATGTTTTGGGTGTTGGAGAATCCAGTGGTGTGAATCATTATATCATCAGCAAAACTATCCATATAATTATGGGGCTGGCTAGGCATGGCATTAAGTAAGGAATTAATCAGAATATTGAAAAGGGTGGGACTAAGCACACCTCCCTGTGGGGTTCCTAATTCAAAATCTTTAGTTACACTTCTATGTCCCTGGAACCAAAGACAATGAAATTCACACAAAAATACGGTCTTTACAAAATAAAATTCACTTGATTAGCACAAATAAATTCAACAATTCAACTTATGAATCAGTAAATAAATAATGTGCGTAAACAGCTTGGCTTAACGGTGCCCAGCTTACTTAGTCTAGCGTGGTTGGTTGGATAAGTTAAATGCTAACCTAACTTCTGTAACCGATGAAATTAGTGTGCAGCTATAGCCTAAACCTGGCTTTAGAATTCATTGTAAATAATAACTAGGTTAAATCTGACCTAGCTGCTATAACTGTTGTAAATATTGCACAAGCCTAGCCTAACTGTGGCTACCTTGCAAATCCACTGTAAGTAATTAACATACAAGTCTCCTACCCTGGTTTACTTGTAATGACTGTAAATTATTAAATTCATAAACTTAACTAGCCTACCTGGCCTGCCTGTAAATTATTGTAAATAATAACTCCTGTGAATAGTCAGCTTGGCCTAGCCTCTGAGTAAGTCTCTGGGCCTAGGTGTGCTAACTTAACCTAACTTTGTTAATCTCGGGTTCCTAACTGTGGCCTAGCTATGTTAACTTAACCTAGCTATTCCACATCACGGTTACAAAGGACCATTGCAGAAATTTGTCTGGACTGCCCCCGTGTGAGTTGTCTACCCTAGCAAGCTCTGTTGACACTGAGCTCTGAGGATGGTACCTCAGCCTCACAGGTGGCTTATATGATGCATTTCCATAAATGACTGATGTTGCAAGAAATCTCGCCTGCATGCACGAATGAAGGACTAACTTACTTGGTGTTGGAGAATATATCCTGGTCTTCAACCTCCCTAAGCCTTAACCCCTCTGGACTTCCCCTTCAAGACCACGTGCAGCGGGGAAACTGATTCCTGCAATATTCACAAGGTATTAGTGACCTACCTGCACCTCAGAATTTCCTGATTCCAAGGGAGTGAATATCCCTAAGTATGACTATGCAGGAAATGACACTAGCTTCTTTAACAACGATGGGATGCCGTTACGTACTGGTATTCGGCTGTTCGACTGCACAAAGGCCCACAGCTCAACTCACTCGCAATTTCCCCCAGAAACTGGCCAGAATACTGAGAAAAAAAGGGAGGTCTTGTCTTACTGTATGGACCTGAAGGAGGAGGTCATCTACGGTACTTCGAGGTGACTCCACCAGATTTCCCCAGGGCCTAGTATGTGTAGACAAGTGGGGCGCCACCCTGTGCTCACAGTGGTGTGCCTCGCTCGGAGTTTCGACAAAGAAGGAGGCACTGGTGACTCAAAACCCCGTGCCTCGACGTTCAAACTTGGGCTGCCAGTTCTCCCTAGCTAATATAACCTAGTGTTTGCCTATATTACCGGCCTATTACTACCTACGTTAAGGTCTTAGGTCTACATTATTATTATCTACAGTTGCCTCAACAATCCTAATATTAGTTTACTAACACTATAAACTACCTATCTCTTTCTTAGATTAGACCTTAGTGTAATTACAAGTGAGAGTCTGGTGCTATTTTTAATTTGTATTTTTATAGTATTAGTTTATACCTAGTTGTACTTTAGCTCATTCTAGCGCAATACATAGACGATGTCAACTTTATTATGTTTATTAGTGACTATACTCTATATGACCAAAGTGTTTTAGCTATATACTTGTCCAAACTTCCCACTACTACAGATATCAGTACTAGAGCTCACCACACAATACAGAACATAAATAACCACTACTTAAACCTAAAAGATGAATGATCACGTTGACCCTGATCTAAACCTCCACAATCTAACACACAATCAAAACTTATTGGAAAGTAACTGCCTTTATTACACAGCATCACAAGCCACCACTGTCCTAAACACTGCTAAAAGTCTATCAGTACTTAACTACAACGTCAGGTCCTTAAGCAAACACTATGATGACCTCCTGGCACTCCTTGAATCACTAAAGACACCCTTCTCCTGCATTATTCTTACTGAGACCTGGCTTAAGCAGGACACAATAGATATCTACCCTCTACCAGGATACACAGCAATTCACAACTGCAGACCAAACTAAGTTGGGGGTGGTATTGTAATCTATAACTCTATCCAATCATCTTGTCTTAGCACCACTTGCTTTAATGATGAATATGGGGAATACATTTTTGATAATTTTACTGTAAAAAACCTTAAGACGCCTATAACAATTGGTGCAATTTACCGGATACCTCACACAAACATCCCAAATTTCAGTGAGAAACTAAAGGTACTATAACTTTATTTATTTATTTATTTATTTATTTGAACATGATACAGTGAAGTACAATATTATTACAGAGCAGCATGCCAAAGCCCCTTGTATACAGAACATTATGGGCAGGCTTAAAATTAACTTAAGATTAACTAAGCAATGATATATTCAGTGGCAAAAACATTATTGTAAACAGATAACAATTTAGTACAAATGAGTGTTACAAAGACAGGTCATATGGTCATTTACTGTGTTGCTGAGCATTCAGTAGAATGGAGTATTCTGTCAGGTAATGTAATTAAAAAATAAAGTTTGATTGGGTCACAGGTTAGACATTTATGAGATACAATAATGAGAAAACATTTATGAGATACAATTTATGAGATACAATTATTCAGTATTTATTTAGTTGTGGGTGAGTAAGTGATTTTTGAGAAGAGACTTGAATTTATAAACAGACAGTGTTTCTTTTATAATCACAGGTAACGAATTCCAGATTTTAGGGCCTTTTATGTGCATTGAGTTTTTGCATAGCGTGAGATGGACTCGAGGAACATCAAAGAGTGATCTGTGCCTTGTGTTATGGTCATGTGTTCTGTTGAGGTTGGTAAGGAGACTTTTGAGGGGAGGGTTTATATCCTAGTTAAGTGTTCTATGTATGTAGTAGGTGCAGTAATAAGTATGGATGTTTTGAATGGTGAGTAGGTTTAGAGTTTTGAATATTGGTGGAGTGTGCTGCCTGTAGTGGGAATTAGTTATCATTTTGACTGCAGCCATTTGTTGGGTAATTAATGGTCTGAGATGGTTTATTGTTGTTGAGCCCCATGCACAAATTCCATAGGTGAGATAGGGGTAAATAAGAGAGTGATATAGGACCAGGAGGGCTGACTGTGGAACATAGTACCGTATTTTCGATAGTATTTACCTGGAGTTTACCTGGAGAGAGTTCCGGGGGTCAACGCTCCCGCCGCCCGGTCTGTGACCAGGCCTCCTGGTGGATCAGAGCCTGATCAACCAGGCTGTTACTGCTGGCTGCACGCAAACCAACATACGAGCCACAGCCCGGCTGGTCAGGAACCGACTTTAGGTGCTTGTCCAGTGCCAGCTTGAAGACTGCCAGGGGTCTCCTGCCTCCCTGGGAGGCAGTCTTGGAATTTTTTTTGGAAATTTGTTGTTCATGTGTTTGAAATTTGAGTCTATTATCAAGGTGGATTCCTAAGAATTTTCCCTCTGTGAGTTTTGTGATAGGTGATCCGTTTCTCATTATGTTAAGAGGGACATCTGTAGCTCTGTTACCAAACTGAATGAAGTAGGTTTTGTCAATGTTTAGTGTAAGTTTGTTAGTCCTCATCCAGGTAGATATTTTCTGTAATTCGGTATTTACAGTATTAGCTAGCGTGACTGGGCTCGGGTGAGAGAAGACGTATGTAGTGTCATCTGCAAATAGTGTGGGTTTGAGTAGTTGCGATGCATTTGGTAGGTCGTTTATGTATATGAGAAAGAGAAGAGGGACTAGGACACTTCCCTGTGGGACACCAACTGTAATTGGCTGTGCGGAAGAGTTTGCCCCGTTTGTGTACACATATTGGCTTCTGCTACTGAAGTAAGACTTTAGGTAGTTGAGGGAGTGCCCTCTTATACCATAGTGCGACAATTTTATATGGAGCAAGTCGTGGTCAACTGTATCAAAAGCTTTACGTAAGTCTATGAAGATCCCCAGTGGGACTTCTTTTTTCTCTATTGCAGTGTATATGTGTTCTAGCATGTGTATAATAGCATCATTAGTATTTTTATTAGGCCTGAACCCAAATTGACAGGGGTTGAGTATGTTGTGGGAGATGAGGTACGAATAGATTCGCATATGAATTAATTTTTCGAAGATTTTAGAGAGAGGGTGTAAGTTGGATATTGGCCTATAGTTATTCAAGTCTGTGTGGTCTCCTCCTTTATGGATCGGGGTGACCCTTCCTATTTTGAGAACTGTAGGGAAGGTAGAGGATTCTATGGATTTGTTAAAGAGTGTTGCAATGATTGGTGATAGTGCTTGTGATGCTTTTTTGTATATAAAGGGTGGTAAGGTATTTAAATCTCCTGTCTTTTTTTTTTAGTGTGTTGATAATAAGGGAGACTTCAGTAGGGTTAGTCTGAGCTAGGAACAGTGTGTTCGGGTAGTTGCCAGTGAGGTAGTCATTGGGTGGGGTATCTGAGCTTGGTATTTTATTGGCAAGGTTTTTTCCTATAGTGGAGAAGAAATTATTGAGTCTGTTTGCTGTTTCAGTTGGTGGGAGTTGGGATTCATCTGGTTTTGTTAATTCAATTTCGCTATTTCGTTTTATCTTTTTTGTTCCTAGAATTGCTGATAGGGTTTTCCAGGTATTTTTTTATATCACCTCATAAGTTGGATAATCTGTTCTCATAATACAGTTTTTTAGCCCTTCTTATCAGGCTGGTTAGGATTGACGAGTAACGTTTTGTTTGGTCTCTGGTTATGTGACCCATTCTGTACTGTTTTTCGTGTAGGTGCTTTGTATTTATGGATTTGAGGATGCTGGGTGTTAGCCAGGGGCTGTTCAGTCTCTTAGCTGTCATCTGTTTCGTTCTTTTGGGGCAAGGCTTGTTATAAAGGTATTGGGTCTTTTTAGAAAATTATTAATACATTCGTCAATATCTGTATAGATTTCTAGCTCAGTGTGCCAGTCAGTGTTTTCACTGCTGCTGTGAAGTTATTAATGGCTGCCTCATTGTGAAGTCTGAAAGTGACTTTAGTAGTGTCTTGGGGTAATTTGCCAAGGTTTGTTATGAGGAAGGTAGGGTAGTGATCTGTGGTATTATCTGTGATTATGCCTGATTTTAAAGGGGATATGGTGTTGGTCCAGATGTGGTCTAGTAGGGAAACACTAGTCTCTGTAACTCTTGTAGGTTTTGTTACTGTTGGTAGCAACATGCAGTTACTCATAGTGTTTGTGAATTCAGTAACGTGTGGGTCCTGGCCTTGTAGGAGATTTATATTGAAGTCACCTGAGAGTAGTAAGTGATCTTTGTTCATGCATGCATCAGTTATCATACTTCCAAGGTTGTCACTAAAACGGCTAATGTTTGACTGTGGTACTCTGTAGATGTTTATCACTGTGAGAGGTTTTTGTAGGTATTTGGATTTTAATTTAGCTATTATATATTCCCCATGTTCATCCCTTGTGCAAGTATTAGGGATACATTCTAGTTGGTCTGAGTAGAATATAGCTGTGCCACCCCCTTGTTGGTCTGGCCTACAGTTGTGTATGGCTGTGTAACAGGAATGTCATAGGCATCTGTAGTATCAGGCTTTAGCCAGGTTTCGGTGAGAGTAATGATGGATATAGTGGAATGTAGGGAATTTAGTAATGCTATGAGGTCATCGTAATGTTTACTTAAAGATCTGATATTGTAAAGACAGTTATGTTGTTGTTGGCTCTGAGAAGTGCGTTTGATTGTTCTGCTGTGTAGTAATTACAGTTACTGTTTGATTCATTTAAGTCATTCAGTAAGAGGTTGGTATCAGGATCAATGCTAGTTATCATAAGATTTATAGTGAATCTATAGTTAGAATTAAGTATAAGACAAAGTAAATATTCTAAAGCTATAAAATAGTACCTGAGTTATTTTAACAAATGTAAAAAATATGAGCTAAGGTAGCTCTTTAAAGCTAAAATAAATGAGGCAATATAAAAGGGACTAAAAAAAACTTTGTGGTGAACAAGTAAAGTGGCAATTAAATAAATGATCAAGGGAATATAATGGCAAAATAGTGAACTTATTATACTTTAGCACCTGAGAATAGCACCTTGATTATTTTAACAATTGTGAATATATAAACTAAGCTATAATAAAGCTAAAATAAAGGAGAAAAAATATAGGGACTAAATTAAATAATGGTAAACAAAGTTAAATTGGCAGATACTAACTAAGATATGATATTGATTTGGGAGTAAGATCTGATTTGTTATATATAATAAGTTGAGCAATTTATTGTACTATAAAAAAAAGTAAAAAATAATATGAGGTAGTTGGTAGTAGCAGCAAAAGATAGTTTTGGGCCTTGAACAATAATGTAATTGAAATATTCACTAATTGCACACACAATATAGTCACTAAGATATGAAAATAATCTGAGAGTAGGAATTGCCTTATAGCATAAAGTTTGAGCAATTAATATCACTATAGGAATATTATTTGAGGTAGTTGATACTAGCTAGTGAGGGATGGTTCAAGGTATTGCACAGTAGTGTAGTAGGAACATACTGTAGTTTGTTATTTGTAGTTTGAGAGAAAAGGGAAAATTAGGTATGATTATAAGAGAATTTTAACAGTGCTTAAGTAGGAAAGGAAAAGGTAATACAGATATTTTTGAAGAGTAAGTATCCTATTAACAAAAAATAAATTGTGAATTGGGAATCTGAGAAGATAACACAAAATGGGTCACACAAAGGACTGTGTGGGACACCTGGGATAATACTATCTAGGAGGTGATAGTACAGGGATTAGTTTAATAATGACATAATAACATACACTAGCATAGTAAGGATTTGGTCACTAATATCAGTCAGACTCTGTAATGTTTGCATCATGAAGTGTGAGGGAAAAGTTCAATAGATAGGAGTAGCGATATAGTAACACCAGTTTCATTGCCGGCTACTTGTTAAGGTAGGGTAAGTCCAGCTCCTACTATCCCCCCACCCTTTTTCCCCCACCCCGAAAGTGATAGTTTGACTGCCGGCTGCTTGTTAAGGTACTCTAGCTCCCGTATCCCTTCCACTCCTTCTCTCCCCCCCCCCGAAAGGTGACGTGTGGGGCTCCTGTCCAAACAGTAATCACTAGACTCACAGCTCCCAGCACTACTGTAAGTACATGCCTGCCTTGTATTCTAGTGGATTTATTGGTTTAAAGCTTCACTTTTGACCAATAATAAACTTAGTCCTTTCAGTCTTGCTCTAGGTTAACTGTTGTAATAATCATCACATCTTTTAGGTATTGTACTTATCATGGAGAGTGATTTCTTAAGCAGTGGGTAACCTGTCTATCTTTCCAGCTTGGATGACAGAGAGGGTCACCTGCCAATCAACGAGTAGAATTGAAGGAGACGGACTAATGTCCTGGAGACGTCCCCTGTTGTATTTAAGTGCCTGTGCATATGTATGAAGAATCAAGACGTAACCCCTCATCATTGCAGCGGTACAAAACCTGATTTCCTGTCATCGGGAGAGATTATTTACGGCCACAAGAACGAGCCAGTGGGTTGTCACCAACACCTGCGACCCCCCCCCACATCATCAGCAACGGCTACGATTTCAACCACACGCAGTGTCACCAACACCAGACACCCAAGTTCTATTTATATTAGCGTTGAATTCAGTTATCATTTATATTTTTCTTTTTTCATTTTCTTTAATGTAGGATTAATATTTCATATTTAAGTGTTTTATATTTTATATTTTCTAAATAATAAAGTGTTTATGTTTGTCAGTTTTTATTCTTTTTCTATTCATTAATTTTCCTGAGGAGGAGCCAGCCTTGGTAATACTGTCTGAAGTTGTTACAGGGCTGAGTAAGCCTTCACATGAAGGAAGATTGCTAGTTCATTTTCATTTGTAATGTAGTACACATAGCCTACACTAGTTTTTCTTACTAGAATTTGTCCATCACGTACAAAGCACTGATGAATTTTATCATTATTCTTATGTTTCAGTTTTCTCACTCTGTACAGGAGGTTCTGTCGTTTTTTTGAGACACTCGTTTATGTATATATCTTTTTTTGCTTTGATGAAATTATTAGATATTTTTTCCTGTCTTGTGTGTGAAATCTGAGCATAACACTTTTTCTACTTTGGTTCCCTAGTAACCGTGATTCTTTTATTTCCGACACTGGTACATTAACATACAGATGGTCATGTATGATCTGGAGAGTTGTATCTTTGTAGTTGGAATGGTTTAATTTGCTGGGAAAGAGTGGAGTGTTAATTACTACTGCATCAGATAACTTGTCTTGCTCTGCCTTATCATCTTGGTTAGCAAAATAATTGTTCAATTGGGCATCCATGTTTGTTTTCCAGTCCTTGACGGCATTATCAATCTTCGTGTTTAGGGAAGTTATTTGATCTGAGTGACTGGCTATGACTGATTGGAGGGTCTTGCCAAAAACAGTCATGCCAGTTGATGTTTGCTGTTGTTCAAGGTTGTTGATCTTGTTCTCATGGTTTGTTATTTTTGCACGAAGAGACATATTTTGAGCACAAAGATTCAAATTATCCGCCGTTAGGGTGGTGATGTAGTGCTTTAGAGTGTCAGGATCATTAATCATACCTGGGAGCATATCAGCTGGGTTAAATCCTATGAAGGCAGTAGAGGTAGAGAGGGAGTCAGTCACAGTTGGTGTTGTTGTTGTGGAGTCGCCTGGGTTGGTGGGTGAGTCGGCCATGTTTGTTGTTGTTGATGCGTCGCTCTGGGTTGTAAGGGGGATGGATGGCGCACCAGTGTCCTGCTAGCTCCTCTTATAGAATAGTCGATTTCCAGGTGCTACCTTGCTGTTCTTAGTGCTGCTTCTTCTAGCAGTTGGTCTCATAGTAGTACAGGAGTTGCTGTGGTTACATGAAGAAACTAAGATAGTTAAGAGCTTGGAGAAGGTAGTCGTCTGGCAGCGGGGTTGTGCTTGGAGTTTGTGGGGCAGTCTTCGCTTCACTCGGTAATTTTTCGGTTTGTAGGTATCGCTGTTGATTATCTTGGGTCATGCTGGGTTCTACATACGCTAGTGCAGTTATGATTCCAACTAGGCCATCATTGAAGCGTTGGTGGGCTCTGCAGGTGAGAAAAATAACAGAGCTTGCTGCGGCCGCGGCCGCAGCAAGCAGCAACAAGGCTGCTCCTATATCTTGCCGTCCCCTGGGCCTATCCGAACTCCAGTGATGGCCAAATTGGCAAGTACTGCTGCAACAACATGCAAGGAACCTATAGTGACATAAAAACTGACGGTGACGACAACGAAATGGACTAAATATGACAAAAGAGGGACCGGCATTCAAGTACCAGACCTGCTGCCAGACGTGAACCAGACATGAGACGTTTTCCACTACAATGAAATAACTGACCTCCATATCAACACAGGGGCCAGGAGCTCGGACTCGACCCCTGCAACCTCAACTAGGTGAGTACACACGCATGTAAAGAAAGTAGAGAAAGTGCAAAGGTTTGCAACAAGAGTAGACCCAGAGATAAGAGGTATGTCCTACGAGGAGAGATTAGGGGAAATCAACCTGACGACGCTGGAGGACAGGTGAGATAGGGGGGGACTTGATAACGACATACAAAATACTGAGAGGAATTGACAAGGTGGGACACAGCAACAAGGGGACACAGTTAGAAGTTGAAGACACAGATGAATCACAGGGATGTTAGGAAGAACTTCAGCCACAGAGTAGTCAGGAAGTGGAATAGTTTGGGAAGTGATGCAGTGGAGGCAGGATCAATACATAGCTTTAAGCAGAGGTATGATAAAGCTCACGGTTCAGGGAGAGTGACCTAGTAGTGACCAGTGAAGAGGCGGGTCCAGGAGCTTTGACTCGACCCCTGCAACCTCAACTAGGTGAGTACAACTAGGTGAGTACAAATACACACACACATGCACACACACACACACAGACACATACACACACACACACACACACACACACACACACACACACACAAACACACACACACACACACACACACACACACACACACACACACACACATACACACACATAACACCGAGCACATCACCGGAGGCACACATCAACCAAATAACTGCTGCAGCATTCGGGCGCCTGGCAAACCTGAGAATAGCATTCCAATACCTTAATAAGGAATCGTTCAAGACACTGTACACTGTGTATGTTAGGCCCATACTGGAGTATGCAGCACCAGTCTGGAACCCACACCTGGTCAAGCACGTCAAGAAGTTAGAGAAAGTACAAAGGTTTGCAACAAGGCTAGTCCCAGAGCTCAAGGGAATGTCGTACGAGGAAAGGTTAAGGGAAATCGGACTGACGACACTGGAGGACAGAAGGGTCAGGGGAGACATGATAACGACATACAAGATACTGCAGGGAATAGACAAGGTGGACAGAGATAGGATGTTCCAGAGAGGGGACACAGGGACAAGGGGTCACAACTGGAAGCTGAAGACTCAGACGAGTCACAAGGATGTTAGGAAGTATTTCTTCAGTCACAGAGTTGTCAGCAAGTGGAATAGCCTAGCAAGTGAAGTAGTGGAGGCAGGAACCATACACAGTTTTAAGAAGAGGTATGACAAAGCTCAGGAAGCAGAGAGAGATAGGACCCAGTAGCGATCAGTGAAGAGGCGGGGCCAGGAGCTGAGTCTCGACCCCTGCAACCACAATTAGGTGAGTACAATTAGGTGAGTACACACACACACACACACACACACACATGTTAGGAAGTATTTCTTCAGTCATAGAGTAGTCAAGCCGTGGAATAGCCTAGAAAGTGAAGTAGTGGAGGCGGGAACCATACATAGTTTTAAGGCGAGGTATGATAAAGCTCATGGAGCAGGGAGAGAGAGGACCTAGTAGCAATCAGTGAAGAGGCAGGGCCAGGAGCTATGACTCGACCCCTGCAACCACAAATAGGTGAGTACAAATAGGTGAGTACATGCACACACATGCACACACACATATGTTCACACACACACGCCAGGAGCTGAGTCTCGACCCCTGCAACTGCAATTAGGTGAGTACACACACACACAGAGTCACACAGACGTGGGTGCACAAGGCTCCGAGAACCTTAGTGTTTTTAAGGCATGCAGTAACTGCTAGCAGTAATCAGTGGTAGTGACAACATCAGTGAACTATCCTACGAGTGATAACTAAAGTTATTAGTTAAAAAAAGTCGAGAGGAAGCCTGAAATCATTAATATTTCAAAGTGCCAAACCATTAGGGGCAGTAAGCACCTGTTGCCACACAGATTCAAATATTCAAAGATCAAAGTGAGTGTGGGAGTGGGTGTTCAAGAAATACCAGCATTTGGATAACAAGTGAAATGTGGGGCACCATACAGTGAGAGGGAAAAGTTAATAAGCAAAAGGAGATAGGAAAAATAAAACATATAATAAGGGAAAGTGGCAGAGTAGGCCTGCTGAAGCAGGCCTACTCTGCCACTTTATATGTATACTGGCACACAATAAATTGTGTGCCAGTATACATATAAAGTGAAGTGTATATAATGTGAAGTGTATACTCTCATAAGTGAAAAGTGAAATCACGTGAGGAACGCGGGATGTATGAGCATGTATGGTTATAAACATCACTGGTGAGGAATCTCCAAAATAGTGATAGAAGGCCTTTGTACATCATCAGCATCTGGCAACTTGTCACTGCACCGCTGCCAGCGCAAGTATTGTTCACCTATTGTGGTTGCATGTTGCAGGCTCTGGAGTCTGGTCTTGCATCACTGTTAGATACTGGTCACTCCTGCAAGCTATTACCAGAATCAGAGTAGAAATAGCATAGATAAAGTGAAAGATAGTGTTGACGAGAGTTTGTGGAGGACAGCAGTCTAGCGAGGGGTAACGTAGGGGTAACGTAGTTATTAGCAGTATGAATGCTTAGGAAGCTAGGAAGTCCTCTGTCAATGTGAGCAAGGAATAAGATAATAACCAGCAGCAACTGATACTTAAATCCAGAGAGGGCAATAAGTGGAAAGAGTAGCAATACTAGGAAAGACAGCTGGGACTAAATTTGAGCCTACATGACAGAGAGGTATAATGGATCTTTCAACCACAACTACCCCTCCCCTACCTCCCCTAACCATCTCTCCCTCACACATACGCACACACAAGGGTAGACACTCATAGAAGCTTTAGACCCTAGTAGCAATTACCACTTTTTATAACTCAGAATTACTGGTATGTATTAGCAGTATCTCCCTCTCACGCCTCCTCCAAACACACGAACACACACATATACACACATACATACACACACACCTGTACTAGGCGAATACACACACACACACACACACACACACCCTACATGGTCACTCTACCCTCATCCTACTCTTCCCCTCTCCCCACCTCCCCTCCCCTTCTAATCCCATCACTCACACACACCTCGGTTTCTAGGGGCCACTCTACCCTCATCCTTCTCTCCCCCTCCCCCTCCCACTCAATCCCATCCCTCACTCTCCCACATATGCACACACATATACAAAAACACACATACACTTGACACATACACATACTCTCCCTTCCCCTAACCACCTCTCCCCCTCCCCCTAGCTATGTACCCCTCCCCCAAACCATCTAGCCCCCTCCCCCCAACCACCTCTCTCCCTCCAATAACCATCCTCCCCCTCCCCGATAACCATCCATCCCCCTTCCCCTAACCATCTATTCCCCTCCCCCTAACTATCTCTCTCCCTTCCTTCTGTGGTGCAATGGGGCAACCTAGAACTAGGATGAGAGCCAAGGGCCTGACAGACAAATCTGGGAGGGTGAACTGGGAGGCAGAGTTCAAAAAAGGGAGGAAGACTGGGGAAGGAAGCTAGATGAGCTTGCAAGGAAGATGGGGGAGAGGTTAGCAACAGCATGCAGAAGGTGGGAGCAACATGCCACAGTAGCAGAAACCAAGATACAGAGATTAGAAGAGGAGCTGAGAAATCTGAAACAGCCTAGAGATAAAGATAATACAGAAGTAGCATCAGCAATGTTTACATCAGACACAGACAAAGGGTTTGAAGGGAGCATAGAAGCTAAAAAGTATGCAGAGGTCCTGTCAAACCCACATGGGGCCAAAACAAAGACAGGGAGCACACTAGGACAGCATGAGAGGTTGGAAGACATTGAAGGAACTAGGACATATGCAGGGACCTTACCAGACACTTATGGGGGCCAGGAACAGGTGAGCAGGAAGGACAAACCAATGAGCATAGGGGGCAGAGCTAGGGAAGGGATTAAAGGAAGGAGCACTCCATGGGAAGGAACTAAAGCACCTCAGAGGATGCAATGGGAGTCACAGTGGGAGGTGGAAAGAGAGAGATTAGTTTTTGTCTATGGGCTAGACGAAGCTGAAGGGGAAGCTTATGATGAAAGAAAACAGGAGGAGAAAAAGGCGATTGAAGGTATCATGAATGTGATACGAGAAGGAGACATGACCCAGGTGGCAAATTTTTGGAGAATCGGGTGATTCAGAGAGAGAAGGAAATGGCCTCTCAAGGTAATTTTCAAGGCAGAATCAACTCGAACCATGATCCTGCAGGAGAAAGCACGGCTGACAGGCAAACAGGAGTTCAAGAGTGTGTACCTCGATCGATCAAGACAGAACAAAGGAGGAAAGGATGATACTGAAAGAGAGAGTACAAAAATGAAAGGAGAAATGGGAAGAAATGACAAAGAAGAGCAGAATAACGCAGGCACAGGTTGAAGGAAAAGCACAACCCCCAGAAACACCTGCAGAAGGACTCCAACCACAACAGACCCAAGGCAACTGAACAATCTAAACCAACCATTACACACCGATCCCTCTGTTCCCATCCTCTGCACCATGAACCCTACCCCTACAGCAACCCCCTATGGGAGCTCTTCCTCCACCTCCACTGCAACCCCCCACAGGCCCCCACCAGAGCTCCTGCTCTCCCAACCCCAGTATTCCCCAAGGACCACAGTTACAGTATTAGAACAGAAGTTGAAGTTTTGGTACACAAATGCGAATGGATTAACGAATAAATATGAGGAATGGCAAGAAAGAGTCAATGAGAAGTCCCAAGACATCATAGCAGTTATAGAAACAAAACTCATGGAGACAATAACAGATGCAATCTTCCCACCAGGATACCAGATCATGAGGAAAGATAGAAGGGGCAGAGGGGGAGGAGGGGTTGCTTTGCTCGTAAAAAAAAACGATGGAAATTCGAGAAAATGGGAGGCATAGACAAGACAGGAGAGAGGGACTACATAGTAGGTACACTTCAGTCTGGGGAACACAAGGTGGTCATTGCAGTGATGTATAATCCACCACAGAACTGCAGGAGGCCAAGAGAGGAATATGAAGAGAGCAACAGAGCAATGGTGGACACACTTGCTGAGGTGGCAAGAGGAGCTCACTCCAGCAGAGCAAAGTTATGGGTGATTTCAACCACAGGGAGATTGACTGGGAAAACCTGGAGCCACATGGGGGTCCCGAAACATGGAAAGCCAAGATGTTGGATGTGGTGCTGGAAAACCTCATGCACCAACATGTTAAGGACACTACCAGAGTGAGAGGGGTGGATGATCCAGCAAGACTGAACCTTGTGTTCACCCTGGGCAGTTCAGACATTGAGGACATCCCATATGAGAGTCCCCTAGGAGCTAGTGACCACGTGGTTCTGTGCTTTGAATATATAGTAGAGTTGCAAGTGGAGAGAGTAACAGGAGGTGAATGGGAAAAGCCAGACTATAAAAGGGGGGACTACATAGGTTTGAGGAATTTCCTGCAGGAGGTTCCGTGGGACAGAGAACTGGCAGGAAAGCCAGTAAATGAAATGATGGAATACGTAGCAACAAAATGCAAGGAGGCAATGGAAAGGTTTATTCTCAAGGGCAAGAGAAACAATGGGAAGACCAGAGCGAGCCCCTGGTTTACCCGACGGTGTAAGGAGGCAAAAACAAAGTGCAATAAAGAATGGAAAAAGTACAGAAGGCAGAGAACACATGAAAATGGGGAGATTAGTCGCAGAGCCAGGAACGAGTATGCACAGGTAAGGAAGGAGACCCAACGACAGTATGAAAATGACATAGCATCGAAAGTCAAGACAGACCCGAACCTGTTGTATAGCCACATCAGGAGGAAGACAACAGTCAAAGACCAGGTGATCAGACTGAGGACAGAAGGTGGAGAACTCACAAGAAATGATCAGGAGGTATGTGAGGAGCTAAACAGGAGATTTATAGAAATTTTTACAGTAGAGACAGGAAGGGCTCTGGGAAGACAGCACAGAAAGAAACATCAAGAGGGAATATACCAACAAGTGTTAGATGACATACAAACAACCGAGGAGGAGGTGCAGAAGCTGCTAAGTGACCTTGATACCTCAAAGGCAATGGGACCGGACATCTCCCTGTGGGTCCTTAGAGAAGGAGCAGAGATGCTGTGCGTGCAACTAACCACAATCTTCAACACATCCCTTGAAACTGGGCAACTACCTGAGAAATGGAAGACAGCAAATGTAGTCCCTATATTTAAGAAAGGATACAGAAACGAGGCACTAAACTACAGACCAGTATCTCTGACATGTATAGTATGCAAAGTCATGGAGAAGATTATCAGGAGGAGAGTGGTGGAACACCTGGAACAGAACAGGATTATAAATGAAAACCAGCATAGGTTCATGGAAAGCAAATCCTGTGTCACAAACCTTCTGGAGTTTTATGACAAGGTAACAGAAGTAAGACACGAGAGAGAGGGGTGGACTGATTGCATTTTTCTAGACTGCAGGAAGGCTTTTGACACAGTTCCTCACAAGAGATTAGTGCAGAAGCTGGAGGATCTGGCGCATATAACAGGGAGTGCACTGCAATGGATCAGGGAATACCTGACAGGGAGGCAACAACGAGTCATGGTACATGAAGAGGTATCACAGTGGGTGCCTGTGACGAGCAGGGTCCCACAGGGGTCAGTTCCAGGACCAGTGCTATTTTTGATATATGTGAACGACATGATGGAAGGAATAAACTCTGAAGAGTCCCTATTCGCAGATGATGTGAAGTTGATGAGAAGAATTAAATCGGATGAGGATGAAGCAGGACTGCAAAGAGACCTGGACAGGCTGGAAGTGTGGTCCAGAAACTGGCTTCTCGAATTCAACACTGTCAAATGCAAAGTCATGAAGATTGGGGAGGGGCAAAGAAGACAGCAGACAGAGTATAGGCTAGGTGGACAAAGACTATAGACCTCACTCAGGGAGGAAGGTCTTGGGGTGACCATAACACCGAGCACATCACCGGAGGTACACATCAACCAAATAACTGCTGCAGCATACGGGCGCCTGGCAAACATGAAAATAGCTTTCCGATACCCTAATAAGGAATCATTCAAGACACTGTACACTGTGTTTGTTAGGCCCATACTGGAGTATGCAGCACCAGTCTGGAACCCACACCTGGTCAAGCACATCAAGAAGTTAGAGAAAGTACAAAGGTTTGCAACAAGGCTAGTTCAATAGCTCTAGGGAATGTCGTGTGAGGAAAAATTGAGGGAAATTGGACTGACGACACTGGAGGACAGAAGGGTCAGGGGAGACATGATGACGACATACAAGATACTGCGGGGAATAGACAAGATGGACAAAGACAGGATGTTCCAGAGAGTGACACAGAAACGATGGGTCACAATTGGAAGCTGAAGACTCAGACGAGTCACAGTGACGTTAGGAAGTATTTCTTCAGTCACAGAGTCGTCAGGAAGTGGAATAGCCTAGCAAGAGAAGTAGTGGAGGCAGGAACCATACATAGTTTTAAGAAAAGGTATGACAAAGCTCAGGAAGCAGAGAGGGAGAGAACCTAGTAGCGATCAGTGAAGAGGCGGGGCCAGGAGTTGAGTCTCGACCCCTGCAGCCACAGTTAGGGGAGTACAATTAGGTGAGTACACACAATGCACACACATGCACACACACACATGGAGGACAGGATTATTATTATTATTATTATTATTATTATTATTATTATTATTATAAAAAGAAGAGCTAAGCCACAAGGGCTATACAGCGCTGCAGGGCAGGAAGGAAACGAGGGCATCAGGTGGCAATATCATGTGGGAGTTCGACACTGGTTACTACTACTGAGAGCAAAAGGGAGATGGATGAGTAATAGGTTATGGAGAACAGCAGGGCAGTGAATGGTGAAAGGGTAGAGGGCAGGAAGAGATTGAGCTAGAAAGGGCCGAGGGGAGTGCGAAAGGTATCATCATGGAGTAAATCAGTCATTGTCAAGAAGCCAATGAGAGAGTCCGGGTAAAGGGAGGGTCCATCAGCAAGAAGGGAAGGTAAAGAGAGAGCAGTAGAGTGGAGATGATGTTGGAGGTAAATTCTGCATACTCGTTGATAGAGAGGGCAGTCTAACAGAATGTGGCTAATCGATACTGGAACTTGACACTCCTCACACAGAGGAACAGGGTGCCTCTCCATGAGATACCCATGAGTAAGACGAGTGTGGCCAATGCGAAGGCGAGAGAGAGTAGTCTCCCAACCTCTGCACTGATGACAAGAAGATGGCCAGTAACCTATGCTCGGTTTAATAGAATGAAGTTTGTTACCGAGCAGAGTTGACCAACATTGTTGCCAATGGGTGCAAAGGTGGGTAGCTATTACAGCAAAATAGTCCAGAAATTGAACACCTCTATATGAAATTGGTAGGTCATGTATTGCTGACTGCACAGCAGTGTCTGCCTGTTCATTGCCCTGTACGTCGACATGGCCAGGGACCCAACAAAAAATAATATCTTTATGCTTGGTAAGAGACACGGCATAGCCAAAGTTGGATATGGAGAACTAGGGGGTGAGATGTATCAAATTTTCGTATAGGCTGTAGAGCACTAAGGGAGTCTGAGACTACCACAAATGATGACACAGGCATAGATGCGATACAAATAAGTGCTGAAAGAATGGCATACAATTCAGCAGTAAAAATGCTAGCCGAAGATAGTATATGCCCTCGCATGATGCTGTCCGGAAACACTGCTGCGAATCCGATGCTGTCTGAAGACTTAGAGCCATCTGTGTACACAGCAATGGCATGAGAGTGAGAGTGGAAGTGATCAAGAAAAAGAGAGAGTGGGAAGCCACCGTAGGCAGTTGAGCTTTCGAGCAAGGGAGTGAGAAAGAACAGACCTGAACAGTTGGAACTTCCCAAGGGGGTAGGGAAAAGTGAGATGCTACATGAACATATAAAGGTGGTAACTGAAGGGAAGACAAGAGCGAATGTAGGCGATGAGAGAAGGGACAGAGCAAACAGGGGTGGCTACCAAATATTTTTTTATTTTTTTTTTATTATCACACTGGCCGATTCCCACCAAGGCAGGGTGGCCCGAAAAAGAAAAACTTTCACCATCATTCACTCCATCACTGTCTTGCCAGAAGGGTGCTTTACACTACAGTTTTTAAACTGCAACATTAACACCCCTCCTTCAGAGTGCAGGCACTGTACTTCCCATCTCCAGGACTCAAGTCCGGCCTGCCGGTTTCCCTGAATCCCTTCATAAATGTTACTTTGCTCACACTCCAACAGCACGTCAAGTATTAAAAACCATTTGTCTCCATTCACTCCTATCAAACACGCTCACGCATGCCTGCTGGAAGTCCAAGCCCCTCGCACACAAAACCTCCTTTACCCCCTCCCTCCAACCCTTCCTAGGCCGACCCCTACCCCGCCTTCCTTCCACTACAGACTGATACACTCTTGAAGTCATTCTGTTTCGCTCCATTCTCTCTACATGTCCGAACCACCTCAACAACCCTTCCTCAGCCCTCTGGACAACAGTTTTGGTAATCCCGCACCTCCTCCTAACTTCCAAACTACGAATTCTCTGCATTATATTCACACCACACATTGCCCTCAGACATGACATCTCCACTGCCTCCAGCCTTCTCCTCGCTGCAACATTCATCACCCACGCTTCACACCCATATAAGAGCGTTGGTAAAACTATACTCTCATACATTCCCCTCTTTGCCTCCAAGGACAAAGTTCTTTGTCTCCACAGACTCCTAAGTGCACCACTCACTCTTTTTCCCTCATCAATTCTATGATTCACCTCATCTTTCATAGACCCATCCGCTGACACGTCCACTCCCAAATATCTGAATACGTTCACCTCCTCCATACTCTCTCCCTCCAATCTGATATTCAATCTTTCATCACCTAATCTTTTTGTTATCCTCATAACCTTACTCTTTCCTGTATTCACCTTTAATTTTCTTCTTTTGCACACCCTACCAAATTCATCCACCAATCTCTGCAACTTCTCTTCAGAATCTCCCAAGAGCACAGTGTCATCAGCAAAGAGCAGCTGTGACAACTCCCACTTTGTGTGTGATTCTTTATCTTTTAACTCCACGCCTCTTGCCAAGACCCTCGCATTTACTTCTCTTACAACCCCATCTATAAATATATTAAACAACCACGGTGACATCACACATCCTTGTCTAAGGCCTACTTTTACTGGGAAAAAATTTCCCTCTTTCCTACATACTCTAACTTGAGCCTCACTATCCTCGTAAAAACTCTTCACTGCTTTCAGTAACCTACCTCCTACACCATACACTTGCAACATCTGCCACATTGCCCCCCTATCCACCCTATCATACGCCTTTTCCAAATCCATAAATGCCACAAAGACCTCTTTAGCCTTATCTAAATACTGTTCACTTATATGTTTCACTGTAAACACCTGGTCCACACACCCCCTACCTTTCCTAAAGCCTCCTTGTTCATCTGCTATCCTATTCTCCGTCTTACTCTTAATTCTTTCAATTATAACTCTACCATACACTTTACCAGGTACACTCAACAGACTTATCCCCCTATAATTTTTGCACTCTCTTTTGTCCCCTTTGCCTTTATACAAAGGAACTATGCATGCTCTCTGCCAATCCCTAGGTACCTTACCCTCTTCCATACATTTATTAAATAATTGCACCAACCACTCCAAAACTATATCCCCACCTGCTTTTAACATTTCTATCTTTATCCCATCAATCCCGGCTGCCTTACCCCCTTTCATTTTACCTACTGCCTCACGAACTTCCCCCACACTCACAACTGGCTCTTCCTCACTCCTACAAGATGTTATTCCTCCTTGCCCTATACACGAAATCACAGCTTCCCTATCTTCATCAACATTTAACAATTCCTCAAAATATTCCCTCCATCTTCCCAATACCTCTAACTCTCCATTTAATAACTCTCCTCTCCTATTTTTAACTGACAAATCCATTTGTTCTCTAGGCTTTCTTAACTTGTTAATCTCACTCCAAAACTTTTTCTTATTTTCAACAAAATTTGTTGATAACATCTCACCCACTCTCTCATTTGCTCTCTTTTTACATTGCTTCACCACTCTCTTAACTTCTCTCTTTTTCTCCATATACTCTTCCCTCCTTGCATCACTTCTACTTTGTAAAAACTTCTCATATGCTAACTTTTTCTCCCTTACTACTCTCTTTACATCATCATTCCACCAATCGCTCCTCTTCCCTCCCGCACCCACCCTCCTGTAACCACAAACTTCTGCTGAACACTCTAACACTACATTTTTAAACCTACCCCATACCTCTTCGACCCCATTGCCTATGCTCTCATTAGCCCATCTATCCTCCAATAGCTGTTTATATCTTACCCTAACTGCCTCCTCTTTTAGTTTATAAACTTTCACCTCTCTCTTCCCTGATGCTTCTATTCTCCTTGTATCCCATCTACCTTTTACTCTCAGTGTAGCTACAACTAGAAAGTGATCTGATATATCTGTGGCCCCTCTATAAACATGTACATCCTGAAGTCTACTCAACAGTCTTTTATCCACCAATACATAATCCAACAAACTACTGTCATTTCGCCCTACATCATATCGTGTATACTTATTTATCCTCTTTTTCTTAAAATATGTATTACCTATAACTAAACCCCTTTCTATACAAAGTTCAATCAAAGGGCTCCCATTATCATTTACACCTGGCACCCCAAACTTACCTACCACACCCTCTCTAAAAGTTTCTCCTACTTTAGCATTCAGGTCCCCTACCACAATTACTCTCTCACTTGGTTCAAAGGCTCCTATACATTCACTTAACATCTCCCAAAATCTCTCTCTCTCCTCTGCATTCCTCTCTTCTCCAGGTGCATACACGCTTATTATGACCCACTTCTCGCATCCAACCTTTACTTTAATCCACATAATTCTTGAATTTACACATTCATATTCTCTTTTCTCCTTCCATAACTGATCATTTAACATTACTGCTACCCCTTCCTTTGCTCTAACTCTCTCAGATACTCCAGATTTAATCCCATTTATTTCCCCCCACTGAAACTCTCCTACCCCCTTCAGCTTTGTTTCGCTTAGGGCCAGGACATCCAACTTCTTTTCATTCATAACATCAGCAATCATCTGTTTCTTGTCATCCACACTACATCCACGCACATTTAAGCAACCCAGTTTTATAAAGTTTTTCTTCTTCTCTTTTTTAGTAAATGTATACAGGAGAAGGGGTTACTAGCCCATTGCTCCCGGCATTTTAGTCGCCTCATACGACACGCATGGCTTACGGAGGAAAGATTCTTTTCCACTTCCCCATGGACAATAGAAGAAATAAAAAAGAACAAGAGCTATTTAGAAAAAGGAGAAAAACCTAGATGTATGTATATATATATATATGCATGTGCGTGTCTGTGAAGTGTGACCAAAGTGTAAGTAGGAGTAGCAAGATATCCCTGTTATCTTAGCGTGTTTATGAGACAGAAAAAGAAACCAGCAATCCTACCATCATGCAAAACAGTTACAGGTTTTTGTTTCACAGTCATCTGGCAGGACGGTAGTACTTCCCTGGGTGGTTGCTGTCTACCAACCTACTACCTACTCTAACAAATAATGTCTACTAATCTCGGTGACCATTCTATAAATGGAAGGATTGTGGAGATCGTGAGAGCGTACATAGTAGCGAAGGCAATGGGCATCACGGCGATCAGACAAGGATGGAACATTCACTTCTGCACAGAGGCTCTCAACATGGGAAGAGCGAAAAGCACCAAGACATAAACGTAATTCTTGGTGATGGATGGGGTTAAGGCTAGAGAGAGTAGCAGGAGAGGCCGCTGAATAAATCTGGTCACCATAATCGAGTTTCGATAAAATGAGGGCTGAATGTAGGCAAAGGAGAGTTCGACGATCAGTTCCCCAGGAAAGATGAGCAAGGTTTTTAAGAAGGTTCAGCAGGCTGTGACAAGTTGCTTTCAGAGAGGTAATGTGAGGTTTCCAGGATAACCTACGGTCAAAGAGAAGGCCTAGAAACCTGACTGTATCACGTTTGGGGATTTCAGGAGCCATAGAGGTACAAAGGATGATTGGAGATGACAGAGCGTCTAGTGAAAGTAATTTGGTGAGTTTTGGTACTAGAAAATTTAAACCCATGCGTGGTGGCCCAATTGGAAACACGGTCGATCACATGCTGGAGAGAAACTGTAATGAGATGACAGTCAGCGCCTGCACAAGCAATAGCGAAGTCATCAACATAGAGTGATGACCAAATATTGGGTGGAAGAACAGAGGCCAAATCATTTATAGCAAGAAGGAAAAGTGTTGTGCTCAGAACACATCCCTGAGGGACACCTTTAGCTTGGTCGAAGTCCGGGGAGAGCACATTATTGACTCGAACACGAAAATGTCTGTCAGCTAAAAAGTTCTTAAGGAAGGATGGTAGATTGCCTCGGAGGCCTAAGGAGTGGGCTTGGGCAAAAATATTATACCTCCAAGTTGTGTCATATGCCTTCTTAAGGTCAGAAAATATGGCATTATGAACATAAAGGCATTATGAACATAAATATCCAAGCGTAGTAAGGGGTTTATTGTGGAACGGCCCTTACGAAAGCCATATTTACTAGTGGAGAGACTGTTGTGTGTCTCTAAATACCACATTAAATGTCGATTCAACAGATGTTCCATCACTTTGCAAACTGCACTAGTAAGAGCGGTGGGATGATAGTGGGAGGCATCATGTCCCTTAGTACCTGGCTTGAGGAAAGGGAGAACAATGGCAGATTTCCACAGCTGGGGAAGAACTCCTTGTGCCCAAATAAGATTGAAGAGGTGCAAGAGGACTACAAGGGCTGACTGATGTAAATGTTGTAACATCCGAATATGAATGTCGTCAGGCCCAGCTGCCGATGATTGGCAAGCTAAGAGCGTTGCCTCCAGTTCCTGAAGTGTAAAAGGCACATTATACTGTTCTTTTCTGAGAGAAGAAAAGTCCAAGGGTACTAACTCTCTGGCAGCCTTTGAGGAAAGAAACGAGGGACACAGATGGAGCCCCCGGGAAATACGAACCAGATGAGTGCCAGTTTCAATGGCAACGTCAAGAGGGTTTGCTACATCAATACTGGCGACCCGTAGAACAGGAGCCGGGTCAGGAGAGTATTTATCAGTCAATTTCCTCACTTTTTTCCAGACTGCACTCATAGAGGAAGCAGAGGTGATGGTGGAAACATAATCTCACCAGCAAGTGTGTTTAGGGTCACTGATGATACAGCGAGCGATAGCACGCTTCTGCTTAAAATCAAGAAGTCTCTCATCGGTTCTATTGTACTGGTACCTGCCCCATGCATCAGGTTTCAAATGTACTGCACGAGCACAAGCAGGAGACCACCAATGCACGCACTTCTGAGAATGCCTGCTGGAGGTTTGGTGTATAGAATGAGAAGCTGCAGTGAAAACTGACGTCGAGAAAAGGTGTAGGAGCTCATCAATGGAGGATGAAGAAGGAACCTCACTAAAAGCAGTGAGTTGTGAGTAAAGTTCCCAATTTGCCCGATCAAATTGCCAGCGAGGGCTACGGAAAGGTGGTGAATATAAAGGAGAAGTAAGAATGATTGGAAAATGATTGCTGTCACGTAAGTCCGGTAGAACAGACCAGGGGAAGTCTAGCGCAGTGGAAGAAGAGAAGACTGATAGATCGATGCAAGAGAGAGTATGAGTATGAGGATCAAAATGGGTATTTAAAACATGGAGGGGGTGAGAGACGAGAAAAGACTCCAACTGGATACCACGTGAGTCACAATGAGACCCCCCCCCAGAGGAAATGTTGGGCATTAAAATCACTAAGTAACGGAAGTGGTGGTGGTAAGGATGAAACAAGAAAAGCAAAATCTGGGATAGAAAATGCTCGAGAAGGAGAGAGATATAAAGAACATATTGTAAACCACTTATTCAAGTGGTTTATGGGCTGCAGTGTAATGCAGCGAGGTATGGACAAATAGTTGACAGTACGGAATATCATTGCATAGAAGAAGGGCACTTTCATTAAAGGTCCCATCTGAGAAAGGATCCGAAGAATACAATAAATTATAGCCTGAGATAGGTTGGAAAACAGCTGAGTGTAATTTTGGTTCTTGTAAGCAAGCACCAACAGGGGAAAACCTGGAAAGCAACATCTGAAGCTCACCCCAATTACCCCTGAGGCCACAGATATTCCACTGCAAATAGGCCATGATTGGCAATGAAGAAAAAAACAGGAATCCATAGGGAAAGGCACCTACAGACTAGAGGGGTTAGAAAAGTCAATGTGCGGTGGTATAGAAAGACGTTCAAGCAGCGAAGGAATGGAGCGTTGCAAAGAATGGAGTTGTGGAGATGGAGGAGAGGGAAGAGAAGGAACAGGAGGTGGATCAGTGTCCATTGAAGGTTCAGTCTCTGCAATATATTCTGAAATGGCTTCAAGTGTTTCTGAATTCAAAGATGTATGGGAGACAATATTGGAAGTAGAAGGGGGAGGGTGAGTAAAGATTGGGACAGTAATGGACTGTACCAAAGGAAAGGGGGATGAAAGAGTGTAGGGGACTGGAGAAGAAGTGTGGGAGGGGACAGAAGAGGCAGAAACCTTTGAGGTGGCAGAAGAGGGAGAAACTTGGGAGGGGATGGGGGTGGAAGGCATAGTACGAGGGTGAACCTCCACACTTGTAATAGAGCCAGAGAGAGGGGAAGAACTAGGCACAGAGACTGGAAAGGTAAAATGCAGAGGTGGAAGAAGGGAAGGAAGGGGCAAAGAAGATTTGAGCAATGGGGATTTTTTGGACTTCTGAGAAGTAGAGGGGCGATTGGTATAAGGTGTCGTACGAGGTCTTGTTGATACTGGGGCTTGTGAGGAAGGATGCGAATATGTGAGAACAGACTGAGTTGTAGTTGGGACATCAGAGCCAAGGACAGCAAAAGGATTAGATACCGGAGTGGTTATGGGAGGGGTAACAATGGAAGAGGCTGCAGAAGATGGGACCCCAGAAGTGGGGGGGGGACGTTGTTTTAAAACACGAGAATAAGAAACACGGTGTAGTCTCCCTTGCAGGCGGAGATGAGAAACTGCCATAGCATAAGGGAGACCTGCCTCTTTGAGGCAATGGATTTCACACTCATTTAATTAAACCTGGCAATGGCGAGAGTACGAAGGGTGAGCCTCATTACAATTAAGGCAAGATGGAGGTTGACTGCAAGACTTATTGGAATGGTCGTCGGCACCACTTACTGGGCATTCCTGGAGTTTACCTGGAGAGAGTTTCGGGGGTCAACGCCCCCGCGGCCCGGTCTGTGACCAGGCCTCCTGGTGGATCAGCGCCTGATCAACCAGGCTGTTGCTGCTGGCTGCACGCAAACCAACGTACGAGCCACAGCCCGGCTGATCAGGAACTGACTTTAGGTGCTTGTCCAGTGCCAGCTTGAAGACTGCCAGGGGTCTGTTGGTAATCCCCCTTATGTGTGCTGGGAGGCAGTTGAACAGTCTCGGGCCCCTGACACTTATTGTATGGTCTCTTAACGTGCTAGTGACACCCCTGCTTTTCATTGGGGGGATGGTGCATCGTCTGCCAAGTCTTTTGCTTTCGTAGTGAGTGATTTTCGTGTGCAAGTTCGGTACTAGTCCCTCTAGGATTTTCCAGGTGTATATAATCATGTATCTCTCCCTCCTGTGTTCCAGGGAATACAGGTTTAGAAACCTCAAGCGCTCCCAGTAATTGAGGTGTTTTATCTCCGTTATGCGCGCCGTGAAAGTTCTCTGTACATTTTCTAGGTCGGCAATTTCACCTGCCTTGAAAGGTGCTGTTAGAGTGCAGCAATATTCCAGCCTAGATAGAACAAGTGACCTGAAGAGTGTCATCATGGGCTTGGCCTCCCTAGTTTTGAAGGTTCTCATTATCCATCCTGTCATTTTTCTAGCAGATGCGATTGATACAATGTTATGGTCCTTGAAGGTGAGATCCTCCGACATAATCACTCCCAGGTCTTTGACGTTGGTGTTTCGCTCTATTTTGTGGCCAGAATTTGTTTTGTACTCTGATGAAGATTTAATTTCCTCATGTTTACCATATCTGAGTAATTGAAATTTCTCGTCGTTGAACTTCATATTGTTTTCTGCAGCCCACTGAAAGATTTGGTTGATGTCCGCCTGGAGCCTTGCAGTGTCTGCAATGGAAGACACTGTCATGCAGATTCGGGTGTCATCTGCAAAGGAAGACACGGTGCTGTGGCTGACATCCTTGTCTATGTCGGATATGAGGATGAGGAACAAGATGGGAGCTAGTACTGTGCCTTGTGGAACAGAGCTATAGATCTGCAATATTTCCCTGGGTGACCAAAACGCCAGCAATTTCTACACTGTTGCGGTTTAGGGATCACTTTTAGAACTTGTTACTGATGTCCCGAGACATAAACAGAGGACGGGAGTTCACGGCTGTCGAAAGTTAATCGAGCCATATTGCAAGGGTATCATCTCCGCCCGCTGGCAGGAAGGACATAAGTGTCTACTTTGAGGATTGGGAGATCCTGGAGTTCCAGCTGTTCAAGAATGTCATTGCCACATGACTGGAAATTCTGTTGGACTATGGTATGGGGCAGAATGACAGTACCACTACAAGAATCGAGAGAAAGATGTTTTTCAATAGTGATAGGAGTAGTATCAATATGCGAAAGGAGAGAAAGATCATGAGCTTGGGTAGCATTCTGTACAGTGACAATGTGCATACCGCTCTTGAGAACATGAAATGAAATATCTCTACCAACATGGCGTAGGAGCGCTTTGCCAATACTATGGTCAGAAAGATAGGCAGAAGAAAAAGTCAGTCTTAAAGTAAAGAATTTAGTCCATTGTGTGGTCCAAAACTGAGCGTGTAGAGGGAGTGCATGACGTGTCGGTCTTTTCCGAGTAGAATGGGAAGGTAACGAAGGAACATCATCAGGAGATTGTCGTTGGCGTTTAGGAGCAGGACCGGAATTAGTCCATCATGAAACGGGCTGGAGATTCGAAAATTGCCGTACCATAGAGGGAGAGGCTGGAAGCATAGTCAAAGGAGAGCGGAGGTCAGACAAATCGAAGGAGTCAGTCGAAGCCTCGGTACCTGAAGCGGGTGAGGAAACAGGGCCAACAAGACGTACAGGAGCATCAGGAGTGTCCAAAGAGTGGTCAACAAGCAAGGCAGGGTCAGAATGGGGTGCGGTATCAAGAAGGGGCCCGAGGGTAGTGGGTTCATGGACTGGGTCCTCCATGGTTAGGTTACTCCTTTGCTTTTTGTTTTTAAGAAAAAAAATAAAGGAGAAAATAAAATAAAAATAGAAAAAAGAATAAAAAAAGGGGGGAGCGGGGAGGAATAGCTCCCAGCAGGAATGAAAGGGCCGGAAATCTCCCTCTGCATCCAAGAGGACCTCAGCACCGCTAGTAGCACAGATGCAGCATGGAACCCGTGCCATACCCTACCCTTCATGCAAGTAAACCAGCAATCTAGGATAGCCACCTCACATCTGCCGAGCTACCTATGTGGACAAAAGAGAGGGCGGCTGGATATGTGCCACAAAGCATACCTCAATCGGCCACCACCCCTGGAATCCGAAAGGTGGCTTTCAGAGATACACCCGCCGCCCAAAAGACACCCAAAGCCACCCTCCGGGATAACAGTGAGGGATCAGGACATCCCCAGGCGATCTAGATTCCACGGAAAACTACGCCACCGCCAAGAACCTCAATGGAATGGGATGAACCCCAGTACCCTTCCCCCTACCTAGGAACTAACGTGCCTGTGGGAAAAATCCCAAAGGCCAAAAAGAGGAAGGGCAAAAGGGAGGGGTGGGGAGGAGGAGGAGGAAAGAAAAAAGGGGAGGATGGGAAAGGGAAGGGGGGACTGGGGGGTAATTAGGTTCTGTCTGAGGAAGGAGACTGACAGGTCTAATTCTTCAGACCAAGAGCCTCTTCACCACACCAAGGAGCCCCCTTGAAGAGGATGGAGGACAGGAGAGATAGGTGGGACATGATAATGACATACAAAATACTGAGTGGAACTGACAAGGTGGACAAAGACAGGATGTTCCAGAGATGGGACACAGCAACAAGGGTACACAGTTGGAAGTTGAAGAAACAGATGAACCACAGGGATGTTAGGAAGTGCTACTTCAGCCACAGAGTAGTCAGGAAGTGGAATACTTTGGGAAGCGATGTAGTGGAGGCAGGATCCATACATAGTTTAAAGCAGAGGCATGATAAAGCTCAGGGTTCAGGGAGAGTGACCTAGTAGTGACCAGTGAAGAGGCGGGGCCAGGAGCTTGGACTCAAGCCCTGTAATCTCAACTAGGTGAGTACGCACACACACACACACACACACACACACACACACACACACACACACACACACACACACACACACACACACACACATACACGTGTTAATGCTTTATTTACAGCTAGCAAAGGCAGTGTATTTATCAAAAATGGTGTGTAATATACGACTGTGGATAAAATACTTTGCCATTTCTTAAACATTTCTGAGTGAGTTGTCTCTAAATTCATTAATCTGATCACACTCCAGTACATAATGACACAAGGTGTGACAATAGTGAATCTGGCAAAGTTTACATTTCGTTTGGTCTAACTCAGCCGAAGCCGGGTGTTAGTGACATCCCAGAGTCTGCTTATCTTGTTGCATGCACAATAGACATGTGGCTCCTCCTGCATGGTGGAATGATGATAGATGGACTGACTTTTGTCAGTCTCCCCAAGTCTTAAGTCAATAAAGTTCAATTGAAGTTCTTTTCGTATTGTTCTCAAACTGCTAACTGACAACCCAAGATCGTAATCTGCTCCCTCTTTGAAAGCATACAGCTTAGCCAATTTATCAGTTCTATCATACATCTGAAGACGAATGTGAGATGGAATCCACTGTCCACAATCTTACCATACCTATGTCTGGCTTCTGACACAAGCATGCCACAATTTATACTTAATGAGTTGAGAGCATTTATGGATGACAGAGAATAAGTTACAAATAAAGTGTCAACCTTAGATACATGGACGCATTTGAGTGCAAGGAGTATGGCAAACAGTTCAGTTTGAAGGGTAGAGACCCAGTTATTGATGCGTGCTCCAATTTCTTTATGAGCCATCACTCTGTATGACAACAGCAGCCCTACCAGCTGCACAAGTGGACTGGTGAACAGAACCATAGACGTAAATAATTTGTGAAAGAGTGTTCTGTGTGACTAAGTTATCAATACAGCTTAAGGCATCATGTTTGGCTTCAAGACGAAGCTTTGGTTGTGATTTAAGAAGAGTTTTGGGGGGAATGGAGGAATGGTAGTTTGGAATGGGGTAATCCCATGGAGCAGGGAAATGTCTCTTTTGTCTAACTTGACATAGATCATGTAGCTGGTTCATGCGGAGGTCGGTTTCAGTTTTTTCGATCCATCTGGAAGGATGTTCACCAGTGCTGAGGAAAATTTGGAGGGCTTCCCAATAAGGAAATTTCTTTCAGTAACACGATCTCTAATGCTTGGAATATTAAGCTCTTTCCGCATATTTAAAATTTTGGCAGTACGAGGACATCCTACGATGATCCTCATTGCTTCGTTTTGCAATTTTTCCAGCCCTCCAAGCTTCCAGTCAGACACGAGTGCAAGAAATGGCGCCGCATAATCAACCAATGATCTAATATAAGCAAGATACATTATTTTCACAATTTTAACATTAGATCCATGCCTGGGATGAAAACCTGCCACAACTCTAAGTGCTCTCAGCCTATCTTTGTATTGGTGACAAAGTCTCGTTACAACAGGTCCAAGTAGTGGAACCTCAAAGCTTAGATACCTGTATCTGCTTACATATTCTGTAAGAGACCCATCATGCAACTGGATCTGACGAACTGTGCCTCTCTGTCGAGGAGGACGCCTATTGAGTATCTTTGTTTTATCAGTAGAGATTATCAAACCCAGGTCCTGACACGAGGCTAGTACATGACTAAGAATGTTTTGGGTGTTGGAGAATCCGGTGGTGTGAATCATTATATCATGAGCAAAACTAATCATATAATGATGGGGCTGGCTAGGCAAAGCAATAAGTATGGCATTAATTAGAATATTAAATAGGGTGGGACTAAGCACACCTCCCTGAGGGTACCTAATTCAAAATCTTTAGTTACACTTCTATGTCCATGGAACAACACAGACGACTTTCTGTTGGACAGGTAGCCTTTAATATTTGCGGCTTTCACAGAGACACACATAAAGGGCAATGAAATATGGATCCCAGGTTACAACCTATACAGATGTGACTGAGTGAACAGGCAAAAGGGTGAGGTTGGCCTGTACACCGCAGAGTCACTTCTTTGCACAGAACTGCTTAATGCCTCAAATGATGTAGTGGGAGTTTCAGCAGTAAAGATCGAGAACCACAACCTGGTCATTGTGGTAGTCTTCAAGCCTCCAGATGCAACGTCCCAGCAATTCCAGGAAGAGCTGTCAAAAATTGACCACTGACTGGAAAATCTGCCAGCTCCTGCCCCAAACATCTTGCTCCTGGGGGATTTCAACTTGAGGCACGTAAAATGGAGGAAAATAGCAAATAATGTTGCTGCAGTGATAACTCCAGGCGGCAGCTCTGACGAGAACTCACACACACACGAGCTTTTAAATCTCTGCACAAAATTCAACTTAAACCAGCAAATAATAGAGCCTACTAGACTGGAGAATACACTAGACCTCATCTTCACTAACAACGATGATCTGATACGAAACGTCACAATATCAAAAACAATATACTCAGATCACAACATAATCGAGGTTCAGACATGTATGTGCGGAGCCACAGACCGACAAACTGAGATTAGTCACGAGGGAGCCTTCACCAAATTCAACTTCAATAACAAGAACATAAAGTGGGACCAAGTAAATCAAGTCCTAAACGATATAAGCTGAGAAGATATACTAAGCAACACACGCTCCAACTTATGCCTAGAACAGATTAACTCGGTGGCACTCGATATATGCTCAAGGCTTATTCCTCTAAGAAAAAGGAGGAGTAGATGTAAACTAGAGAGAGACAGGCACTTGCTTTACAGGCAATGGAAAAGAATAAGAGAGCGGCTAAAAGAGGCCAATATATCTGAAATGCGTAGGGAGTCACTGGTCAGAGAAATAGCAAACATCGGACTTAAGCTAAAGGAATCTTATAGGAGTCAGGAATCGTGAGAAGAACTAAAAGCCATAAATGAAATAGAAAGAAACCCAAAGTATTTCTTTTCCTATGCCAAATCAAAGTCGAGAACAACCTCCAGTATTGGGCCGCTACTTAAACAAGATGGGTCTTACACAGATGACAGCAAGGAAATGAGTGAGCTACTCAAGTCCCAATATGACTCAGTTTTTAGCGAGCCGCTAACCAGACTGAGAGTCGAAGATCTAAATGTCAGCGTGCCTCGTTGTGCTCCCGGTTTTCTCGTGTTTTCACGGTCGCTCTTACGTGCTAGAACTTTAATTTGTGTCATCAATCCTATACGATACATCCCTCTAGCGCCTGGAACCAATCTTGGGCGGAAAACATTATATACTGAGTCAAAAAAGGAGAATTAGTGTGCACTGCGTAGCAGAGTTTACTGCCAGAGGGGAATCATAGGCCTGTCCCGTGTGGAAAAAAATAATAATAATTGAACTTTTCATGTCAGAGGAAAGAAAGTCTCCCTGATAACATTGAGTATACATAGTGTATAGTGTATACTACAGTGGCTCCCTAGTATATTGATGATAAAGGCTAAAGTGTCATTTGAAAACAGGTGAATTTGTAAATGAAGTGATAAGCCTATAGAGGAAGGTGCCAGAAGTCGCCAGAAACTTACCACAGGTCAGCTGTTTTTAATAATCTTACTGGCCTGCTAGTGTACTCGCATATAATCTAGTGATACCAGTGAATAGCAGAATACAGTGTTGTAGTAGCAACTAACCAGTATTATAATGGTACTTAGTGGAGTGGAGTGACTTTCATTAGTTTCTTTTCTTGAAATACGAGACGTTACTGTGAATTTCATATAACCTGTAGTTACCAGCGGTCGCAATATACACAACGAGAAGCAATTATTACTACAGAAAAAGCGTCCTTCCTCCAAAATTTGCACCAGTCAACTATAGTGATAATATAGCATTTATTGTGGTGGAGACGGAAAAAAAAAAAAAAAAAAAAAAAAATAGAAAAGCCAGATACAGCGATTGATAAACAAGGAGGTGACCGTTCGTCATTGTAGGAGCTGCCAGATATCACCGGCTCTTCAACACGCAAGTTATACTGTTGTATCAGTCAAATCACATATTACTCGGGTAGATAATTTCCAGTAGATCCTTCATGTGTTAGCTCAAATCACCGACCAGTATGTTTTAAATAAGTGACCCACTGATCAGAGCAGATCGACTGGTCCGGACCCTTGACTGGTCCGAACCCTTGACTGGTCCGAACCCGGGACTGGTTTCAAACAGTTTCGTTGGACAATAAAGCAGACTGTAAACGGATGGGGTTGTAGGCGCCCTTATAAACACAAACATTAAAAATCAGGAACGTGACGGTAAGCTGTCCAATATACAAAAAGAGTTAGAAACAGAAATACAAATAGCTAGAGCTTCATTTAAGGTTATTAATATAATATTCAAGAGGTTGCTAGTAGAATTGCAGTAAATCAACCATTCAAATCATTATGAAGCTGTGTGTAGTCTGTGGTCAGTCAAACAAACGGGCTTCCACATGGATAAATTGTCATTTTTGTGGAAATTGGTGTCACGCCCCTTGTGCAGATATCCCAGAACTAGCTACAAGCAGTATTAAAACAGAGAAGTGTTTCTGGGTATGCCCAAATGAGGAAAATCTGTGGACTAAAATCACAAGGGTATTAAAAGAGGACAACATCAAAGCTGCTTTCATAGAAAACCTGGAAGCTTTCTACAACAGATGGGAACATAAAAAGTCTGGGCTGAATGGTACTGCCCTTGATACTGGCCATGTAGTCACAAACTGTAAGGCTGGAGGTGATGTCCTGGGAGACAGTAATAGTAAAGCTGGAGGTGCTGTCCTGGGAGACAGTAATGGTGAAGCTGGAGGTGCTGTCCTGGGAGACAGAAATGGTGAAGCTGGAGATACTGTCCTGGGAGACAGTAATGGTGAAGCTGGAGATTTTGTCCAGGTAGTCGGGAATTATACGCAGGAAGGAATACATATAAATGACCTCATAGGGGACAGGAGCCATAGTAGGGAAACAAGTGTAGTCAAAGATAAGATAAAACCAATATTGCAAACTAGAAATTCCGCAGGAAATAGCAAACAAGAGGACTCCAATAGCAATAGTGAGGATAAATTACCAAAAACAACTGGTGGGAGCTCCATTGTTGGTGCTAGGGAGGATAGAAGTAAGACAGGGAAACATGCACCAACAGGGAATACAGTCACAGAAACCCAAGGCAAGCGGAAACCAAGCCTGTGCACATACTATGCACTTGGTATCTGCTGGCATGGGAAATCTGGAAAAACAGATGGGACGTGCAACTATGACCACCCTAGAAAATGCCATGCCCATATGACAACAGGAAAATGCAAACTCCCTTCCTGTAAGCTTTTTCACCCTGAAATGTGTACCTCTTCAGTACAGGAAAGACTGTGCTATAACTTAAATTGCCAGGCATACCATCTAAAGGGGACAAAAAGATACAAAACATCCAGGCCATGGGAAAACCTGGGTAGCCACAGCCACTCAAGAGGGAGAGGTTTTTTAGTGCCAGGAAGGAAAAAAAACTGGCAGGAAATGGCAGAAATCGTACACCAAATCCAGTCATTCCTGGAGTGGAACCACAGTCGATGGCCTCCACTCCAAACCAACAGATACAGATACTAATGCCGGAAAAAAAATCCCCCCCCAGTACCAACAATACCACCAGTCCGATAACATTCTTCTTTGCAAATATACAGGGTCTAAAGCCAGCAACAAACAACAAAATACCTTTCATCCGTGGACTGCTTGCAGAGGCAAAGGCAATGTTCGCGGCTTTCACTGAGACCCACATAAAGGATCACTTGGACAATGAAATATGGATCCCAGGTTACAACCTATACAGATGTGACAGAGTGAACAGGCAAAAGGGGGGGGGGTTGGCCTGTACATTGCAGAGTCACTTGTTTGCACAGAACTGCTTAATGCCTCAAATGACGTAGTGGAAGTTTTAGCAGTAAAGGTCGAGAACCAAAACCTAGTCATTGTGGTAGTCTACAAGCCTCCGGATGCAACATCCCAGCAATTCCAGGAACAGCTGTTAAAAATTGACCACTGTCTGGAAAATCTTCCAGCTCCTGCACCCAACATCTTGCTCCTGGGGGATTTCAACTTAAGGCACCTAAAATGGAGGAATATAGCAAATAATATTGTTGCAGTAATAACACCAGGAGGCAGCTCTGATGAAAACTCACACTCACACGAGCTTTTAAATCTCTGCACAAAATTCAATTTAAACCAGCAAATAATAGAGCCTACTAGACTGGAGAATACACTAGACCTCATATTCACTAACAATGATGATCTGATAAGAAATGTCACCATATCAAAAACAATATACTCAGATCACAACATAATTGAGGTTCAGACATGTATGCGAGGAGCCCCAGACCGACAAAATGAGACTAGTCACGAGGGAGCATTCACCAAATTCAACTTCAATAACAAAAACATAAAGTGGGACCAAGTAAACCAAGTCCTAACCGATATAAGCTGGGAAGATATACTAAGCAACACAGACCCAAACTTATGCCTAGAACAGATTAACTCGGTGGCACTCGATGTATGCACAAGGCTTATTCCTCTAAGAAAAAGGAGGAGTAGATGTAAAATAGAAAGAGACAGGCGCTCCCTTTACAGGCGACGGAAAAGAATAACAGAGCGGCTAAAAGAGGTCAATATATCTGAAATGCGCAGGGAGACACTGGTCAGAGAAATAGCAAGCATCGAACTTAAGCTAAAAGAATCCTTTAGGAGTCAGGAATCGCGGGAAGAACTAAAAGCTATAAATGAAATCGAAAGAAACCCAAAGTATTTCTTCTCCTATGCCAAATCAAAATCGAGAACAACGCCCAGTATTGGGCCCCTACTTAAACAAGATGGGTCCTACACAGATGACAGCAAGGAAATGAGTGAGCTACTCAAGTCCCAATATGACTCAGTTTTTAGCAAGCCGCTAACCAGACTGAGAGTCGAAGATCAAAATGAATTTTTTATGAGAGAGCCACAAAATTTGATTAACACAAGCCTATCCGATGTTATCCTGACGCCAAATGACTTCGAACAGGCGATAAATGACATGCCCATGCACTCTGCCCCAGGGCCAGACTCATGGAACTCTGTGTTCATCAAGAACTGCAAGAAGCCCCTATCACGAGCCTTTTCCATCCTATGGAGAGGGAGCATGGACACGGGGGTCGTCCCTCAGTTACTAAAAACAACAGACATAGCCCCACTCCACAAAGGGGGCAGTAAAGCAACAGCAAAGAACTACAGACCAATAGCACTAACATCCCATATCATAAAAATCTTTGAAAGGGTCCTAAGAAGCAAGATCACCACCCATCTAGAAACCCATCAGTTACACAACCCAGGGCAACATGGGTTTAGAACAGGTCGCTCCTGTCTGTCTCAACTACTGGATCACTACGACAAGGTCCTAAATGCACTAGAAGACAAAAAGAATGCAGATGTAATATATACAGACTTTGCAAAAGCCTTCGACAAGTGTGACCATGGCGTAATAGCGCACAAAATGCGCGCTAAAGGAATAACAGGAAAAGTCGGTCGATGGATCTATAATTTCCTCACTAACAGAACACAGAGAGTAGTCGTCAACAGAGTAAAGTCCGAGGCAGCTACGGTGAAAAGCTCTGTTCCACAAGGCACAGTACTAGCTCCCATCTTGTTCCTCATCCTCATATCCGACATAGACAAGGATGTCAGCCACAGCACCGTGTCTTCCTTTGCAGATGACACCCGAATCTGCATGACAGTGTCTTCCATTGCAGACACTGCAAGGCTCCAGGCGGACATCAACCAAATCTTTCAGTGGGCTGCAGAAAACAATATGAAGTTCAACGATGAGAAATTTCAATTACTCAGATATGGTAAACATGAGGAAATTAAATCTTCATCAGAGTACAAAACAAATTCTGGCCACAAAATAGAGCGAAACACCAACGTCAAAGACCTGGGAGTGATTATGTCGGAGGATCTCACCTTCAAGGACCATAACATTGTATCAATCGCATCTGCTAGAAAAATGACAGGATGGATAATGAGAACCTTCAAAACTAGGGAGGCCAAGCCCATGATGACACTCTTCAGGTCACTTGTTCTATCTAGGCTGGAATATTGCTGCACTCTAACAGCACCTTTCAAGGCAGGTGAAATTGCCGACCTAGAAAATGTACAGAGAACTTTCACGGCGCGCATAACGGAGATAAAACACCTCAATTACTGGGAGCGCTTGAGGTTTCTAAACCTGTATTCCCTGGAACGCAGGAGGGAGAGATACATGATTATATACACCTGGAAAATCCTAGAGGGACTAGTACCGAACTTGCACACGAAAATCACTCACTACGAAAGCAAAAGACTTGGCAGACGATGCACCATCCCCCCAATGAAAAGCAGGGGTGTCACTAGCACGTTAAGAGACCATACAATAAGTGTCAGGGGCCCGAGACTGTTCAACTGCCTCCCAGCACACATAAGGGGGATTACCAACAGACCCCTGGCAGTCTTCAAGCTGGCACTGGACAAGCACCTAAAGTCAGTTCCTGATCAGCCGGGCTGTGGCTCGTACGTTGGTTTGCGTGCAGCCAGCAGCAACAGCCTGGTTGATCAGGCGCTGATCCACCAGGAGGCCTGGTCACAGACCGGGCCGCGGGGGCATTGACCCCCGAAACTCTCTCCAGGTAAACTCCAGGTAACAAAGTGGGCAGTAAAGCAATAGCAAAGAACTACAAACCGAAAGCGCTAACATCCCATATCATAAAAATCTTTGAAAGGGTCCTAAGAAGCAAGATCACCACCCATCAATATACCCATCAATTACACAACCCAGGGCAACATGGGTTTAGAACATGTCGCTCCTGTCTGTCTCAACTATTGGATCACTACGACAAGGTCCTAGATGCACTAGAAGACAAAAAGAATGCAGATGTAATATATACAGACTTTGCAAAAGCCTTCATCAAGTGTGACCATGGTGTGATAGCGCACAAAATGCGTGCTAAAGGAATAACAGGAAAAGTTGGTAGATTTTTTTCAATTCAATTCAATTCAAGTTTATTCTCTATAAGGGTTACAATGTGGGGTTTACTGGTTTTGGGTATTGTGTGGGTTACATGTTATAAAATACTAATTACAGAGGGGCCACTAGGACACCTAGCATGGCTAGGCATTTTGGGCAGACTTAGATTAATTCTTAACATTAAATCCTTACAGATTATGGTATTATTGCTAAGTGACTACATCATAATTTGTGAGTTTAGCAATGTGAATGCTTTTGCTTTGGCACAATACAAAGTGTCTCTGTTGGAGTGTCATAGGCAAACTTATGACTAGTTAGAATTTATTATTTTAAGATTAAGATTAGTATTTCTGGGTTTATAGTCAGTGGGTGAGTGAGAGTAATTGTGAACCAACAGGTGGTTATCATGTAGTTAGTTGTCAGGGTGTATCAGGGAGATAAGATGTTTTCTAACTGTAGTTTTGAAAGTGATGAATGTGTCTGCAGTTCTAGAGTTTTCAGGTACTGTGTTCCAGATTTTAGGTCCTTTGAAATACATTGAATTTTTGTAAAGGTTTAGTCGAACATGGGGAATGTCATAGAGATGTTTGTGTCTGGTGTTATGCCTGTGGATCCTGCCACAACTATCAAGAAAGTGTTTTAAGTCAAGGTTAATATTGGAATTTAAGGTCCTGTAGATATAGATTGCACAGTAGTAAATGTGGATGTTCTGAACAGGGAGTAAGTTTAGATCTATGAAGAGTGGGGGGATGGTGTGTTGCCAGGGATGGGATTTAGTGATTATTCTTACTGCAGCTTTTTGTTGGGTTATTATTGGCTTTAGGTGTGTTGTTGCAGTTGAACCCCAAGCACAGATAGCATAGGTGAGGTATGGATATATAAGTGAATGGTATAGTGTGAGAAGAGCAGTTTGCAGCACGTAGTATCGTATCTTGGAGAGGATCCCCACCGTTTTGGATACTTTTTTTTTTATGTGTTGGATATGTGTGCTGAAATTTAGGTTGTTGTCGAGGTATAGGCCAAGGAATTTGCCCTCATTATGTCGATCTTAATGTTAAGTTGCGCAACACCTGCTCTGCTACCAAACATAATATTGCAGGTTTTGTCAGTGTTTAGTGTAAGTTTATTGGCTGTCATCCAAGTCGATATTTTGAGTAGCTCCTCGTTAACAATGGTGTTGAGGGTGGCAAGATTAGGGTGGGAGATGACATAAGTCGTGTCGTCGTCAGGCGTTGGGATATGTTTGGAAGATCATTGATGTAAATGAGGAAGAGCACGGGTCCAAGGACACTTCCCTGCAGAACTCCAGTATCAAGTGGCCGTGTTGATGAGGCTGTATCTTTAATGGTGACATACTGATACCTATCAAAAAGGTAGGATTTAAAATATGCAAACGCATTGCCTCTTATACCATAGTGGCCAAGTTTGTGGAGTAGGATGCCATGGTCTACTGTGTCAAACGCTTTTCTTAGATCAATAAAAATTCCTAGGGGATATTCCTTATTTTCCAATGCTGTGTAAAGCAGGTCTAGCATTTTTATAATTGCATCATCTGTGCTTTTATTTTTTCTGAATCCAAATTGGCAGGGGTTTAGTATGTTTTTTTTACGTTATAAATGAATATAACCTCCTGTGCACGAGTTTCTCGAAGATTTTGGATAGTAATGGAAAGTTTGATATTGGCTTATAGTTGTTTACATCTGTAGGGTCACCACCTTTATGTATTGGTGTAACCCTTGCCATCTTGAGTAGTGTCGGGAAAGTGCTAGTTACTAGTGACTTGTTAAAAAGTAATGTAATAGCATGCAAAAGGACATGGGCCACTCGCTTGTACAATAATGGTGGGATGTGAGACTGATTCCCTGAGTTATTTTTAAGTGACTTTATGATCGCGGTGACTTCCGTGGGCTCAGTTGGCACAAGATAGAAGGAATTTGGGAAATTCCCATCTAGGTAGTCCCCGGAACGGGCATTGGTACATGAGATTTTTCTGGCGAGATTGGATCCTATGTTTGAGAAGAAGTCGTTATCTTGTTAGCTGTATCAGTGGGATGCAGTGGTGTTTCATGAGGTTTAGTTAGAACAATTTTCTTGTTTTTTTCAGTTTGTGGGTCCCCAGAATCTGGAAAAGTGTTTTCCAGGTCTTTTTTATATCTCCTCTTGTGTCAGTGAATCTGCTTGAGTAGTAGAGTTGTTTGGCTTTCTTTATTACTTTGGTGAGAACTGTTGAATATTGTTTAAGAATATCTTTGTGTATTAAGCCCTGTCTGTATTGCTTTTCATATTGGTGTTTCTTATCAATGGATTTCAGAATGCTGCTGGTTAGCCATGGGCAACCAAGCAGTTTGTTCGTGATCTGTTTCGTTTTTATAGGACAATGTTTGTTGTATAGTCTAAGTAATTTGTTAAGAAAAATGTCTGTCCAATCGTCAATACCATTGGCATTGGAGAATTCTGTAGGCCAGTCAACAGTCTCTAGAGGTCTGCTGTGAAATTCCTTATTGAGGCCTCGTCATGGAGTCTAAATGAAATTTTGTTGTATTCGAGTGGTGGCTTACTAATGTTTGTTAAGAGGAAGGATGGGTAGTGGTCAGTAGTGCTGTCTGTGATTATCCCTGATTTAAAGGGGCTAGTATGTTGCACTTGTCTCAGTCAGCCTGGTTGGCTTAGTTATTGTTGGTATGAGAAGTGCGTTGTTCATATTAATGATGAAATCAGTTACAGTCTGATCTTCTGGTAGGCCAAGGTTGATATTGAAGTCTCCAGCTAAGAGAAGGTGGTGCTTGTTCATTTGTCTGTTTGTTATTAGTGACTTTAGATTCTCACTGAAGTTTGGGATGTTTGGGCGGTAAATGGCTCCGATTGTTATAGGTGTCTTGAGAATTTTTACAGTAAAATTAGCAAAAATGTATTCCCCATATTCATCACTAAAGCAATTAGTGCTAATACAAGATAGTTGGTTAGAGAAGTAGATTGTAGTACCACCCCCAACTTGGTATGGCCTGCAGTTGTGGATTGCTGTGTATCCTGGTAGTGGGTAGATATCTATTGTGTCCTGCATAAGCCAGGTCTCAGTAAGAATAATGCAGGAGAAGGGTGTCTTTAGTGACTCAAGGAGTGCCAGGAGGTCATCATAGTGTTTGCTTAAGGACCTGATGTTGTAGTTAAGAACTGATAGACTTTTACCATTGTTTAGGACAGTGATGGCTTGTGATGCTGTGTAATAAAGGCAGTTACTTTCCAATAACTTTTGATTGTGTGTTAGATTATGGAGGTTTAGATCAGGGTCAACGTGATCATTCATCTTTTAGGTTTAAATAGTAGTTGTTTAAATCCTGTATTATATGGTGAGTTTTAATAATGATATCTGTAGTGGTGGGAGGTTTGAATAAGTATTTTGCTAAAGCACTTTGGTCATATAGAGTATAGTCACTAATAAACATAATGAAATTGATATTGAAATTGAATGAGCTAAAGTACAACTAGGTATAAACTAATACTATAAAAAAAAACAAATTACAAGTGGCACCAGACTCACTCTTGTAATTACCTGGAGTTTACCTGGAGAGAGTTCCGGGGATCAACGCCCCCGCGGCCCGGTCTGTGACCAGGCCTCCTGGTGGATCAGAGCCTGATCAACCAGGCTGTTGCTGCTGGCTGCACGCAAACCAACGTACGAGCCACAGCCCGGCTGATCAGGAACTGACTTTAGGTGCTTGTCCAGTGCCAGCTTGAAGACTGCCAGGGGTCTGTTGGTAATTCCCCTTATGTGTGCTGGGAGGCAGTTGAACAGTCTCGGGCCCCTGACACTTATTGTATGGTCTCTTAACGTGCTAGTGACACCCCTGCTTTTCATTGGGGGGATGGTGCATCGTCTGCCAAGTCTTTTGCTTTCGTAGTGAGTGATTTTCGTGTGCAAGTTCGGTACTAGTCCCTCTAGGATTTTCCAGGTGTATATAACCATGTATCTCTCCCTCCTGCGTTCCAGGGAATACAGGTTTAGGAACCTCAGGCGCTCCCAGTAATTGAGGTGTTTTATCTCCGTTATGCGCGCCGTGAAAGTTCTCTGTACATTTTCTAGGTCAGCAATTTCACCTGCCTTGAAAGGTGCTGTTAGTGTGCAGCAATATTCCAGCCTAGATAGAACAAGTGACCTGAAGAGTGTCATCATGGGCTTGACCTCCCTAGTTTTGAAGGTTCTCATTATCCATCCTGTCATTTTTCTAGCAGATGCGATTGATACAATGTTATGGTCCTTGAAGGTGAGATCCTCCGACATGATCACTCCCAGGTCTTTGACGTTGGTGTTTCGCTCTATTTTGTGGCCAGAATTTGTTTTGTACTCTGATGAAGATTTAATTTCCTCATGTTTACCATATCTGAGTAATTGAAATTTCTCATCGTTGAACTTCATATTGTTTTCTGCAGCCCACTGAAAGATTTGGTTGATGTCCGCCTGGAGCTTTGCAGTGTCTGCAATGGAAGACACTGTCATGCAGATTCGGGTGTCATCTGCAAAGGAAGACACGGTGCTGTGGCTGACATCCTTGTCTATGTCGGATATGAGGATGAGGAACAAGATGGGAGCGAGTACTGTGCCTTGTGGAACAGAGCTTTTCACCGTAGCTGCCTCGGACTTTACTCTGTTGACGACTACTCTCTGTGTTCTGTTAGTGAGGAAATTATAGATCCATCGACCGACTTTTCCTGTTATTAATTTAGCACGCATTTTGTGCACTATTACGCCATGGTCACACTTGTCGAAGGCTTTTGCAAAGTCTGTATATATTACATCTGCATTCTTTTTGTCTTCTAGTGCATTTAGGACCTTGTCGTAGTGATCCAATAGTTGAGACAGACAGGAGCGACCTGTTCTAAACCCATGTTGCCCTGGGTTGTGTAACTGATGGGTTTCTAGATGGGTGGTGATCTTGCTTCTTAGGACCCTTTCAAAGATTTTTATGATATGGGATGTTAGTGCTATTGGTCTGTAGTTCTTTGCTTTTGCTTTACTGCCCCCTTTGTGGAGTGGGGCTATGTCTGTTGTTTTTAGTAACTGTGGGACGACCCTCGTGTCCATGCTCCCTCTCCATAGGATGGAAAAGGCACGTGATAGGGGCTTCTTGCAGTTCTTGATGAACACGGAGTTCCATGAGTCTGGCCCTGGGGCAGAGTGCATGGGCATGTCATTTATCGCCTGTTCGAAGTCATTTGGCGTCAGGATAACATCGGATAGGCTTGTGTTAATCAAATTTTGTGGCTCTCTCATAAAAAATTCATTTTGATCTTCGACTCTCAGTCTGGTTAGCGGCTTGCTAAAAACTGAGTCATATTGGGACTTGAGTAGCTCACTCATTTCCTTGCTGTCATCTGTGTAGGACCCATCTTAAGTAGGGGCCCAATACTGGACGTTGTTCTCGATTTTGATTTGGCATAGAAGAAGAAATACTTTGGGTTTCTTTCGATTTCATTTATGGCTTTTAGTTCTTCCCGCGATTCCTGACTCCTAAAGGATTCTTTTAGCTTAAGTTCGATGCTTGCTATTTCTCTGACCAGTGTCTCCCTACGCATTTCAGATATATTGACCTCTTTTAGCCGCTCTGTTATTCTTTTCCGTCGCCTGTAAAGGGAGCGCCTGTCTCTTTCTATTTTACATCTACTCCTCCTTTTTCTTAGAGGAATAAGCCTTGTGCATACATCGAGTGCCACCGAGTTAATCTGTTCTAGGCATAAGTTGGGGTCTGTGTTGCTTAGTATATCTTCCCAGCTTATATCGGTTAGGACTTGGTTTACTTGGTCCCACTTTATGTTTTTGTTATTGAAGTTGAATTTGGTGAATGCTCCCTCGTGACTAGTCTCATTTTGTCGGTCTGGGGCTCCACGCATACATGTCTGAACCTCAATTATGTTGTGATCTGAGTATATTGTTTTTGATATGGTGACATTTCTTATCAGATCATCATTGTTAGTGAAGATGAGGTCTAGTGTATTCTCCAGTCTAGTAGGCTCTATTATTTGCTGGTTGAAATTGAATTTTGTGCAGAGATTTAAAAGCTCGTGTGAGTGTGAGCTTTCATCAGAGCTGCCTCCTGGTGTTATTACTGCAACAATATTATTTGCTATATTCCTCCATTTTAGGTGCCTTAAGTTGAAATCCCCCAGGAGCAAGATATTGGGTGCAGGAGCTGGATGATTTTCCAGACAGTGGTCAATTTTTAACAGCTGTTCCTGGAATTACTGGGATGTTGCATCCAGAGGCTTGTAGACTACCACAATGACTAGGTTTTGGTTCTCGACCTTTACTGCTAAAACTTCCACTACATCATTTGAGGCATTTAGCAGTTCTGTGCAAACAAGGGACTCTGCAAAGTACAGGCCAACCCCACCCTTTTGCCTGTTCACTCTGTCACATCTGTATAGGTTGTATCCTGGGATCCATATTTCGTTGTCCAAGTGATCCTTTATGTGGGTCTCAGTGAAAGCCGCGAACATTGCCTTTGCCTCTGCAAGCAGTCCACGGATGAAAGGTATTTTGTTGTTTGTTGCTGGCTTTAGACCCTGTATATTTGCAAAGAAGAATGTTATCTGACTGGTGGTATTGTTGGTACTGGGGGGGGATTTTTTTTCCGGCATTAGTATCTGTATCTGTTGGTTTGGAGTGGAGGCCATCGACTGTGGTTCCACTCCAGGAATGACTGGATTTGGTGTACGATTTCTGCCATTTACTGCCAGTTTTTTTTCCTTCCTGGCACTAAAAAACCTCTCCCTCTGGAGTGGCTGTGGCTACCCAGGTTTTCCCATGGCCTGGATGTTTTGTATCTTTTTGTCCCCTTTAGATGGTATGCCTGGCAATTTAAGTTATAGCACAGTCTTTCCTGTACTGAAGAGGTACACAGTTCAGGGTGAAAAAGCTTACAGGAAGGGAGTTTGCATTTTCCTGTTGTCATATGGGCATGGCATTTTCTAGGGTGGTCATAGTTGCACGTCCCATCTGTTTTTCCAGATTTCCCATGCCACCAGATACCGAGTGCATAGTATGTGCACAGGCTTGGTTTCCGTTTGCCTTGGGTTTCTGTGACTGTATTCCCTGTTGGTGCATGTTTCCTTGTCTTACTTCTACCCTCCCTAGCACCAACAATGGAGCTCCCACCAGTTGTTTTTGGTAATATATCCTCACTATTGCTAGTGGAGTCCTCTTGTTTGCTATTTCCTGGGGTATTTCTAGTTTGTAATATTGGTTTTATCTTATCTTTGACTACACTTGTTTCCCTACTATGGCTCCTGTCCCCTATGAGGTCATTTATATGTATTCCTTCCTGCGTATAATTCCCGACTACCTGGACAAAATCTCCAGCTGCACTAAGGTCTAATATAATGAATTTATTGTTGTCTATGTATTGAGCTAGAATGAGCTAAAGTACAACTAGGTATAACCTTATAATATGAAAATACAAATTAAAATAGTACTTGAAATTGCACTAGGGTCTGATATTACCTGGAGTTTACCTGGAGAGAGTTCCGGGGGTCAACGCCCCCGTGGCCCGGTCTGTGACCAGGCCTCCTGGTGGATCAGCGCCTGATCAACCAGGCTGTTGCTGCTGGCTGCACGCAAACCAACGTACGAGCCACAGCCCGGCTGATCAGGAACTGACTTTAGGTGCTTGTCCAGTGCCAGCTTGAAGACTGCCAGGGCTCTGTTGGTAATCCCCCTTATGTGTGTTGGGAGGCAGTTGAACAGTCTCGGGCCCCTGACACTTATTGTATGGTCTCTTAAAGTGCTAGTGACACCCCTGCTTTTCATTGGGGGGATGGTGCATCGTCTGCCAAGTCTTTTGCTTTCGTAGTGAGTGATTTTCGTGTGCAAGTTCGGTACTAGTCCCTCTAGGATTTTCCAGGTGTATATAATCATGTATCTCTCCCTCCTGCGTTCCAGGGAATACAGGTTTAGGAACCTCAAGCGCTCCCAGTAATTGAGGTGTTTTATCTCCGTTTTGCGCGCCGTGAAAGTTCTCTGTACATTTTCTAGGTCGGCAATTTCACCTGCCTTGAAAGGTGCTGTTAGTGTGCAGCAATATTCCAGCCTAGATAGAACAAGTGACCTGAAAAGTGTCATCATGGGATTGGCCTCCCTAGTTTTGAAGGTTCTCATTATCCATCCTGTCATTTTTCTAGCAGATGCGATTGATACAATGTTATGGTCCTTGAAGGTCAGATCCTCCGACATAATCACTCCCAGGTCTTTGACGTTGGTGTTTCGCTCTATTTTGTGGCCAGAATTTGTTTTGTACTCTGATGAAGATTTAATTTCCTCATGTTTACCATATCTGAGTAATTGAAATTTCTCATCGTTGAACTTCATATTGTTTTCTGCAGCCCACTGAAAGATTTGGTTGATGTCCGCCTGGAGCCTTGCAGTGTCTGCAATGGAAGACACTGTCATGCAGATTCGGGTGTCATCTGCAAAGGAAGACACGGTGCTGTGGCTGACATCCTTGTCTATGTCGGATATGAGGATGAGGAACAAGATGGGAGCGAGTACTGTGCCTTGTGGAACAGAGCTTTTCACCGTAGCTGCCTCGGACTTTACTCTGTTGACGACTACTCTCTGTGTTCTGTTAGTGAGGAAATTATAGATCCATCGACCGACTTTTCCTGTTATTCCTTTAGCACGCATTTTGTGCGCTATTACGCCATGGTCACACTTGTCGAAGGCTTTTGCAAAGTCTGTATATATTACATCTGCATTCTTTTTGTCTTCTAGTGCATTTAGGACCTTGTCGTAGTGATCCAATAGTTGAGACAGACAGGAGCGACCTGTTCTAAACCCATGTTGCCCTGGGTTGTGTAACTGATGGGTTTCTAGATGGGTGGTGATCTTGCTTCTTAGGACCCTTTCAAAGATTTTTATGATATGGGATGTTAGTGCTATTGGTCTGTAGTTCTTTGCTGTTGCTTTACTGCCCCCTTTGTGGAGTGGGGCTATGTCTGTTGTTTTTAGTAACTGTGGGACGACCCCCGTGTCCATGCTCCCTCTCCATAGGATGGAAAAGACTCGTGATAGGGGCTTCTTGCAGTTCTTGATGAACACAGAGTTCCATGAGTCTGGCCCTGGGGCAGAGTGCATGGGCATGTCATTTATCGCCTGTTCGAAGTCATTTGGCGTCAGGATAACATCGGATAGGCTTGTGTTAATCAAATTTTGTGGCTCTCTCATAAAAAATTCATTTTGATCTTCGACTCTCAGTCTGGTTAGCGGCTTGCTAAAAACTGAGTCATATTGGGACTTGAGTAGCTCACTCATTTCCTTGCTGTCATCTGTGTAGGACCCATCTTAAGTAGGGGCCCAATACTGGACGTTGTTCTCGATTTTGATTTGGCATAGAAGAAGAAATACTTTGGGTTTCTTTCGATTTCATTTATGGCTTTTAGTTCTTCCCGCGATTCCTGACTCCTAAAGGATTCTTTTAGCTTAAGTTCGATGCTTGCTATTTCTCTGACCAGTGTCTCCCTACGCATTTCAGATATATTGACCTCTTTTAGCCGCTCTGTTATTCTTTTCCGTCGCCTGTAAAGGGAGCGCCTGTCTCTTTCTATTTTACATCTACTCCTCCTTTTTCTTAGAGGAATAAGCCTTGTGCATACATCGAGTGCCACCGAGTTAATCTGTTCTAGGCATAAGTTTGTGTCTGTGTTGCTTAGTATATCTTCCCAGCTTATATCGGTTAGGACTTGGTTTACTTGGTCCCACTTTATGTTTTTGTTATTGAAGTTGAATTTGGTGAATGCTCCCTCGTGACTAGTCTCATTTTGTCGGTCTGGGGCTCCACGCATACATGTCTGAACCTCAATTATGTTGTGATCTGAGTATATTGTTTTTGATATGGTGACATTTCTTATCAGATCATCATTGTTAGTGAAGATGAGGTCTAGTGTATTCTCCAGTCTAGTAGGCTCTATTATTTGCTGGTTGAAATTGAATTTTGTGCAGAGATTTAAAAGCTCGTGTGAGTGTGAGTTTTCATCAGAGCTGCCTCCTGGTGTTATTACTGCAACAATATTATTTGCTATATTCCTCCATTTTAGGTGCCTTAAGTTGAAATCCCCCAGGAGCAAGATGTTGGGTGCAGGAGCTGGATGATTTTCCAGACAGTGGTCAATTTTTAACAGCTGTTCCTGGAATTACTGGGATGTTGCATCCAGAGGCTTGTAGACTACCACAATGACTAGGTTTTGGTTCTCGACCTTTACTGCTAAAACTTCCACTACATCATTTGAGGCATTAAGCAGTTCTGTGCAAACAAGTGACTCTGCAATGTACAGGCCAACCCCTTCCTTTTGCCTGTTCACTCTGTCACATCTGTATAGGTTGTAACCTGGGATCCATATTTCGTTGTCCAAGTGATCCTTTATGTGGGTCTCAGTGAAAGCCGCGAACATTGCCTTTGCCTCTGCAAGCAGTCCACGGATGAGAGGTATTTTGTTGTTTGTTGCTGGCTTTAGACCCTGTATATTTGCAAAGAAGAATGTTATCGGACTGGTGGTATTGTTGGTACTGGGGGGGGGGGATTTTTTTTCCGGCATTAGTATCTGTATCTGTTGGTTTGAAGTGGAGGCCATCGACTGTGGTTCCACTCCAGGAATGACTGGATTTGGTGTACGATTTCTGCCATTTACTGCCAGTTCTTTTTCCTTCCTGGCACTAAAAAACCTCTCCCTCTTGAGTGGCTGTGGCTACCCAGGTTTTCCCATGGCCTGGATGTTTAGTATCTTTTTGTCCCCTTTAGATGGTATGCCTGGCAATTTAAGTTATAGCACAGTCTTTCCTGTACTGAAGAGGTACACAGTTCATGGTGAAAAAGCTTACAGGAAGGGAGTTTGCATTTTCCTGTTGTCATACGTGCATGGCATTTTCTAGGGTGGTCATAGTTGCACGTCCCATCTGTTTTTCCAGATTTCCCATGCCAGCAGTTACCAAGTGCATAGTATGTGCAAAGGCTTGGTTTCCGCTTGCCTTGGGTTTCTGTGACTGTATTCCCTGTTGGTGCATGTTTCCCTGTCTTACTTCTATCCTCCCTAGCACCAACAATGGAGCTCCCCCTAGTTGTTTTTGGTAATATATCCTCACTATTGCTATTGGAGTCCTCTTGTTTGCTATTTCCTGCGGTATTTCTAGTTTGCAATATTGGTTTTATCTTATCTTTGACTACACTTGTTTCCCTACTATGGCTCCTGTCCCCTATGAGGTCACTTATATGTATTCCTTCCTGCGTATAATTCCTGACTACCTGGACAAAATCTCCAGCTTCACCATTACTGTCTCCCAGGACAGCATCTCCAGCTTCACCATTTCTGTCTCCCAGGACAGCACCTCCAGCTTCACCATTACTGTGTCCCAGGACAGCACCTCCAGCTTCACCATTACTGTCTCCCAGGACAGCACTATCAGCCCCACATTTACTGACTACCAGGACATCACCTCCAGCCTTACAGTTTGTGACTACATGGCCAGTATCAAGGGCAGTACCATTCAGCCCAGACTTTTTATGTTCCCATCTGTTGTAGAAAGCTTCCAGGTTGTCTATGAAAGCAGCTTTGATGTTGTCCTCTTTTAATACCCTTGTGATTTTAGTCCACAGGTTTTCCTCATTTGGGCATACCCAAAAACACTTCTCTGTTTTAATACTGCTTGTATCTAGTTCTGGGATATTTGCACAAGGGGCGTGACACCAATTTCCACAAAAATGACAATTTATCCATGTGGAAGCCCGTTTGTTTGACTGACCACAGACTACACACAGCTTCATAATGATTTGAATGGTTGATTTACTGCAATTCTACTAGCAACCTCTTGAATATTATATTAATAACCTTAAATGAAGCTCTAGCTATTTGTATTTCTGTTTAACTGTTTTTGTATATTGGACAGCTTACCGTCACGTTCCTGATTTTTAATGTTTGTGTTTATAAGGGCGCCTACAACCCCATCCGTTTACAGTCTGCTTTATTGTCCAACGAAACCGTTTGAAACCAGTCAAGGGTTCGGACCATCAAGGGTTCGGACCAGTCAAGGGTTCGGACCAGTCAAGGGTTTGGACCAGTCAAGGGTTCGGACCAGTCAAGGGTTCGGACCAGTCTAGGGTTCGGACCAGTCGATCTGATCTGATCAGTGGGTCACTTATTTAACACTTAGTTAACAAGATCAAGAGTATAACTAGATTTAAATTGACAAAATAAAATTCATAAATTAAAGTACCAAAAGAATATTAAGTAAAAAATAACAATGGCAATGACTTGGTTATATTATGATAGTAAGATGGTAGACAGGTACACAGGTACACAGGTACACAGGTACACAGGATAATATAAAGGTTGGAGTTGAATATACAAATTTGAAAATTTGGCAACAAAATGTTATGAAAAGTATAAAATAATGATTAATGTACAAAAGTAAAATTGACTGGTAGTAAATATGGTGTTTAATAAAATTTAAGTAAGTAATAATGATTACAAAAAAAGATTAATTAGCAAAAATAAAATGAAAAAGTAATGTTTATTTAAAGTATTAAATTTTAAGAACAGTTATTTTGATTCAATATTGCACTGGTAGTTATACTAGAGGTTATTTGGCAGTACAAGGTATTTAAGAGTACTATGGAAAATTTCCTAGGGTGCTTAACTGTATGTTTACCGTAGTCACCCCGTGTAGACATGTGAGAAAACTTAATCACCCCTGGTCGCGGCAAGTGATTCCTTCGGCCTCACAATCTTATCCATATCTATCCGAGACCAGTATGGATTGGATAGCACCCACAAGTACGGGGCTACTAATTAATTGTGGACTGTATAGATTATATTAGTTTAACTGAATGAAGGGGGGGGTAGGATACACATGGATACATCCATCAAGGAAAACATTTGTACATAATCCCACTACTTACCAGATGTTCTCTGGTGGTCACTTGATGTAGCTGGATCACTCGTAACCTATCTAATTACAACATACCACTACTGGCCAGCCTAAGGTTGCTATAACTAGAAGGGTTACTTAACTGTGGGTGATTGATAATCCTTAATTCTTCCATTCACCATCTCATTTTCGATGTCCTGCTACACCGACACGGTTCTCATTCCAGCAGGACGAGGTATCCGCTGGTTTGTCCTGCTTTAGACGTCGTGACTCAAGGAGCTTCCCTTTCCTCGTCTCGTTAACAACGAGGTCTAACGTGTTCACTCGGAGCAAACGACTTATTTCACTTCACATATTCTCTTAACTTAGCGTTATTATCATTAATTACATTACAATTCACAAGACGATTTAACGTCTCATAACTATTATATAAATTAGAGGTCACTCCATTAAGGTCTGAGGCCGATGAACGAAGATTAACACACGGGTATTTCCCCTGGACACACACACCATGGCCGTGCACCTGCCACCCCCTCGAACAGTATTCACTAATTTTACCACCCCTTTACATTGATCCCGTAAATCACGTTCCCTCACTCTTCACTAGGGACAGTCACGACACTTCCTATTATGAATTGAGGCCCATATCGATCCTTGGGCTCCCGTGAACGCCAGTTTCCTCCTTCCCCGGTTTCCTCAGTCTCCTCACCCGATTCAAAACAATCCGCCTTCCTCCCCCGCACATCCGCGCATGCGCCAAGCGAACTCTTGGTTCTACTCCATTTTCAAATACATTTTGACTCATATCGGCACATAAAACACCTATTAGGCACTATAGTTTCGGAAAATTAAAAATTTTCCACACTGCGGCCGGGCGGAAGTCGTTGTTAGACGACTTAAATTGCGTCTTCCTCCAGGAGACGGTTCCAGCCCTCTCTAGATTGCGCTGCTGTTTTCCTAGTGGGTCTTACTACAGTTTCTTCTTGCATTACCCGGTCAGTGTCTTCAATATCACTCGTGTCACTTTCCCTTAGGTTTCCATCTGCACTGGATTGAACACCATTTAATTCTAAGGGAATTAATTTATTAATGGTACGCAAACTTTCCTGACCACGACACAACACTTTGACGTTTCTGACAACACCTTGTGCATCTGGGTATAACGTAACTACCTTGCCCAGAGGCCACAGTGTTCGATGTTGTTCAGTATCAATTAACACAACGTCACCTGGTTGGATGTTCTGTCGGTTTACTGCCTCTGGTGCACCATAAAAGTGTTCACGTAGTGTAAGAAGATATTCTTTACGCCACACATCAGACCAATGAATAATTACCTTATTTAACATTTTGAACTTGTCACTCAACACCGTCACGTTATTGTAATCCTCATCACTTCCCTCGGGATTATCTCTATAGATAGGCGCAGCTTCTAACCTTTGTCCACATATTAGGTGAGAGGGAGTCAGTATCTCCGCGTCAGGAGTGTCGCTCATGTATGACAGAGGGCGATTGTTCACTCGATTCTCTGCCTCCACCAACACTTCCCGGAACTCCTCCAAATCAATTCTCTTCCTGTGTAGCACCTTACGAAGACATCTTTTCACTGTACCTATCATTCTTTCGTACAGTCCTCCCTGCCAGGGGGCTCTGGGAGTAATAAATTTCCAGACACACCCTCGCTGGGTCAACAAAGACTGTACATCATCACTCTTATTTAATTTCATCAAGTGTTGAGCACCCGCTACAAAATTGGTGGCATTATCTGAGATCATCAATCTTGGACAGGATCGTCTAGCTGCAAATTTCCGGAACAGCTGTATGAACTGTTCTGCAGACAAGTCCTGAGCCACTTCTAGATGAACAGCCCTAGTAGCTGTGCAAGTAAATAGACATACATACACCTTCAAGGGGACACCATCTGAAGTACCTGTCAAAATGATTGGCCCACTATAGTCCACTCCGGTCACATCAAATGGTTTTACCAACTGCACGCGTTCCTTGGGCAATGGTGGAGGACCTGGGTACATGTAGGTTCTGGCATCCACCCGGCGACATATTACACACGACTTGATAACCCCCTTTACACTTTGCCGTCCTTGTGGAATCCAGAAGGTTTCCCGAATACAGTTTAAGGTATCCTGTACCCCACCGTGCATCACGTTATTATGGGCATTAAAGACAATCAAGGTTGTCAGGTGATGAGTTTTGGGCAGCAAGATAGGGTGCTTAGCATATTCCCCCAATTCAGCATTTTGTAACCTGCCTCTGCACCTAATTACATCATCCTCTAAATACAGCCCCAGCTTTTCTATTATTGAGCCTTTCACAAATTTTCCGTCCATCATGAATTTAATCTCATCCCTGTAGGTTTCTTCTTGTACCCTCTGTAGCCAGTATTTCAGGGGATGGGGAAAATTATGTGAGATATTCATCTTACTTATAAATTTAAACACTAACCTGGTCACACTAATCAGCTTAGGTAAGGAAGAATACCTATTCATATCAATGGCTAAGGAGGGACTACTGACTGGAACGGTGCTCACCGTAATTTCGACAGGAGCAATATGTGCCTTTTGCACCGGCCAGTTAATTTTGTCCACCAGCCAACTTGGCCCTTTAAACCACGATAAAGCACTCACAAATTTTCCATAAGTCAAGCCTCGAGACAAGAAGTCAGCTGGGTTCTCGTCACCAGGAATGTGATTAAAGGTTAACATATGCTGACCCAAACTGTTATGTTTCTCCTGCATTTGATTGATTTCAGCGACTCTGTTTTGTACATACACAATCTTACTGTTACCATTACGAATCCATTGTAAGGATACCTCGTTATCAGACCAAATTACGGTGTCGCTGATATTTATCTCTCGCAATTTATTTCTTATATAATTGGCTAATTTGACACCTACATAAATGGCCGTTAATTCCAACTGAGGTAAGGTGCGTGATTTGATTGGAGCCACCTTAGCCTTAGACATAACAAGAGAAATGGCACTATTACATTGAAGGTAAGCGACTGCTCCATATGCTAATTTCGAAGCATCGCAAAAAATGTGGAGTACCTTTTCTCCCTCTTGACTGGCCACATTACGGGGGAACTTCAACATTGGTAATTTTACATATTCCCCCATTAGTTCTTCCCACCTTTCAACAAATTCCTCAGGTAGGGTTTCATCCCAAGCACACTTAAGCTTCCATGCTTCTTGTATCAACAATTTTCCTCTTATGGTAAGTGGGGACACTAAGCCTAGTGGATCGAAGCATTTTGAAACTTCTGCAAGCAAGACTCTCTTGGTTAATTTATTGGGCATGTTGTAGTCATTAGACTTTAACGATAACAAGTCTCCCTCTGTGTCCCAAGTCAGTCCCAGCACATTACTATATTTGGACACTTCAACTCCAGGGTTGTCTTTATTTATTTGAACTCTTAAACTGGACGAATTACTGTTCCATTCCCTCAGGGGCATATTTGCACCTTGCATTATTTCATTAGCCCCTGCGTATATGCTCATTAGTTCCTCTTCAGTAGACGTCACCCCCAGGAAATTGTCCACATAAAATTGTTTACCCATTACTCCACTCAGTGGACCACCCGTACACTTAAGGTGTGCATTTATCGTTGCCTGGAGTAGGAACGGACTGGAGGTAGCACCAAACAATACACTCCTGAAGCGAAAAGTCTTCAGTGGACTAAGTGGGTCACTAGGATTCTCGGGCCATAAGAACCTAGTGCAATCCCGGTCAGCCTCCTGCAGACCCACTCTCAGGAAAGCTTTACTTATGTCTGCCGTAAAGGCATAATTCTTAACCCTGAAGTTTAATAGTATGTCTTCCAGTTTTTCCGTCAACGACGGACCTGTCATCAAACAGTCATTCAAACTAGGTACACTTTTATTACTCCTGGCACTACAATTAAACACAATCCTCAGAGGAGTGGTCTTAGAATCCTTCTTCACTCCGTGGTGTGGCAAATAGTGACCATAAATCTGGGTTTGCTCGGGAGGTACCTCCTCTATGAATTTATTATTTAACTGCTCATTAATTATATCATCGTAAGCAGTCAACAGTTCTGGTGTCTTGCTCAATTCGTGGAGCTGAGCCTTTAATTGTCCATACGCCATCCGGTAATTAGTTGGTAGGTCTGGATGGTTCAGCTTCCACGGAAGTCTCACCCAGTATTGTCCAGATTCAAATTTAACATCCTTCTGGTATTGTTCTTGAGTAAAGGAATCATCTGGACTTTCTTCATTTACATTGATCCCTATG